>NC_066890.1:58955019-59192178 GCF_022985175.1 Labeo rohita | reverse complement strand
ACTGGTAATTAAACGGTAGACAGTAAGCATTGACTTTTGTAGTATTTTTTTTCAGTAATATGGAAGTAAATGGCTACCGTTAACTGGTTGGTTTTCAACTGGTAATTAAGCAGTTGACGGTAGCTATTGACTTCTGTAGTATGTTTTCCATACTATGGAAGTCAATGGCTACCCCAACTGTTTGGTTACCAACTGGTAATTGACGGTAACCATTGACTTCCATTGTAGTCTTTCCATATTATGAAAATCAATGGCTACCGTCAACTGTTTGGTTACCAACCGGTAATTAATGGTAGCCACTGACTTCCATTGTAGTCTTTCCGTACTACGACAGTCGATGGCTACCGTCAACTGTTTGGTTGCCAGCATTTTTCAAAATATAATCTTTTGTGTTGGCAACCAAACAGTTGACGGTAGCCACTGACTTCTGTAGTGTTTTTTCCTTACTATGGAGGTCAGTGGCTACCAGTTTGGTTACCAATTGGTAATTAAACAGTCGATGGTGGCCATCGACTTCCATTTGTTTTTTTTCCTGGTATGGAAATCAGTGGCTACCGTCAACTGTCTGGTTATCAACTCATAATAAAACAGTTGACAGTAGCCATGGACTTCTGTAGTAATTTTTCCCTGCTGTGGAAGTCAATGGCTACCGCCAACTGTTTGGTTACCAAACAGTTGCCATTGACTTCCATAGTGTTTTTGTTTTGTTTTTTTTGTTTTTTCATACAATGCAAGTCAGTGGCTACCGCCAACTATTTGGTTACCAACTGGTAATTAAACAGTTGATGGTATCCATTGACTTTTGCGGTATTTTTTCTATACTATGGAAGTCAGTGGCTATTGGCAACTGTTTAGTTACCAGTTTTTTTCAAAATATATATTTTTTGTGTTGGCAACCAAACAGTTTTGGCAGCCATCGGCATCAACTGTAGTTTTTTTTTTTCCCCTGTCAATGGCTACCGTCAACTATCTGGTTACCAACTGGTAATTAAACAGTTGACAGTAGCCATAGACTTCCATTGTAGATTTTCCCTACTACAGCCATTGACCTTTATAGTATTTTTTTCTGTACTATGGAAGTCAATGACTAGCATCAACAGTTAAGCTACCAGTATTTTTCAAAATATCTTTATTGTGTTGGCAACAAAGAGTTGACGGTAGCTATAGACATCCATAGTACAGGGAAAAAAATACTATGTAAGTCAGTGGCTACCGTCAGCTGTTTCGTTGCTAATCTTAAAGTGGCACAACAACACTGTAGCCAACTTCTATAGCGAAATTTTCTTTAAAATGCTGCTACGCTAATCTGAAAAAGAAAACTTAGAAGATGGTCATTAGAGTAACTAGAACTGTCTGTGTTTGCATACTTTTGTATATATTAGCCACAGCGATAGTTTAGCTATACTTAACGAGATTCACTTCAAACTGTTGCTTTGCTCATTTCAAAGAGAAAACTGGCTGTACTTTTCATATTAGCCGCATCAAAAGTTTAGCTAACTTGTATAGCGAGATTCTCTTCGAACTGTCGCTCCACTAATCTGACAGAGAAAACTGAGTATAGAAGACCGTGAGTATTTGTATTCACACACTTAGCGTATTAACCACAACAACAGATTGTTGTTTTGAACGTTAAGTTCCCTTTACATCTCTCCTAAAGGTAATTTGACTGTTCGAGTAAGATGACAGCTAAAACGATTGTTGTGCTAGCATAACATCAGCCTTCATTCTGCTACATGCTAATATGTTTCCTAAAGTATCAGATCTGATGTCTACAAACAGATCTGTGTGTCAGCCAAAACCAAATATAAACAGGATAAAAGATGTGTTTGACCAGTGCGGCGTGGCATCTGTCGTATCCAACGACAGGAGAGACGACGTTCCATAATGGACATTAGAGGCAAAGGAAATATTAATATCCTCCTGACACGCAGCATTCGGCCGGTTTCAGCTGAAGGCTCCCAGAGGACGGCCAGAAGCCCGCGCTATAGGCGCTGACGGATATTCAAACAGACGGGCTTCCTGCCGAACGCCTCTGATTCCTTAAACAAGGTAAACAGCGTTGATAGATTCTCCGCCCCGTCAGAACCTGAGGAGTTCCACATATGGCTGACAGCCGGCTAAATGCGGGAACCGCTGAAGGTTGACAGGAAGTTGGTGCACAGAATTAGGCCGCGGCTGCTTTCAGAAAAGTAAAACAGCCTTATTTCCTTTGTGAATCACATAGAAGAAATTAATTTAGATACATTAAACAAGTATCATTTTTAGCTCATGTTTCTAGATGTTTCTCATGCTTCTGTTACTCAACCAGTGCTTGTCAAGCTGAACATTTGAAGTGAACCCCACCACGAAACGATGGATTCTTGACAATCTCAGCTTTCCCAGCCCCCTGCAGGCCGAAATCTGCTGACAAGAGCCAGATGTTGCTGATATTGACACATCTGTGCAGATGTTTCCCCTGGAGAACCACATCTTAGACATTTCTTTCTCTTCTCCATCGATTTTTAGCTCTGCTACCACTTGTTTAACTTATTCCTCAGTCAACTTTAGGTGACCGAGGCAAACCTGACCCCATTCTATCAGCGCGTCCGCATTGGTTGTGCTTTTACTGTCAATGCATTTGAAATGATGGATTGTGCATTCATGGCTTGTCTTTGCTTCTGAAGACCCCACATCAGACGTCGAACGCCCGCTGTCCTTGAAATTCTGGCTCGACTTCCACAAATCCCGTTATTGTGGGGTCACGACAGACACGGGTGCCAAAACTTGAGCGAAAACGTGTCGACGAGGAGCTCATCGGGATGTTTGTGAAAGCTGCGCTTCGCTACATCACTGGCTTTATGCCGGAGCCAAAAGAGTTTCCGGATTGAACGAAGATTTCTGGTCCCCGCCGTCAAACAGCAGCTAAAAGTGTTCAATTCCTGCGAGCGAGATGCGACAGACATGTCTATATGTTTGAATTAAATCCGACGCCTGCCTGTTTATCTCGGCATGAAAGGGCTCGGCGGGGACCTGGGGCCTGCAGCTTTTGAGGCTTCGGGTGGCTTTCACAAAGCCTGAACAGAAATGAAAGGCTAACAGAAGAGAAATGTAGAGAGAGTCTTTTCTAGCTGCGAGGAGCCAGAGTTGAGTCGCGCACAATGGCTTCGGGTGGATTATTAGTGCGGTCGCTCTGGTAGGATGGGAAGGTGAACTTCCCAGGAGATGACTGAAAGAACTTCCCTCATTAATGCACCAACATGAATGGCACCGCATGATGCATGCTAATGATTTCTTTGTCTTCTGCATTGACAGGAACTGTGACGGTTTTCTGTTTGCAAGCACATGCTGTATCTACTGTACAACTGACCGCTTCTTCTTGAACGCTTCTTTATGGACCCTTTTCACGTTTCCAGAGTACTCAGAAGCAGAAGTTTTCATATTTGGGAAACTACACCAAATATAATTCATGCATTCCTATTTGCTCCAATAGAAAATACCACAATAACATTTCCACAAAATTTCAAAAAAAATACAAAGAGAGTGATTATGGTGGTCAGAAAAGAGAAAGATGTTTCTGAAAGTGAATGCCAAGGTAAACAGAAGGCTATCCTGCTATGTGAAAGAAATGTGGAAATGCATCATAATCGCTTTTACTCAAGTCAGTTTTATAAACGGTATGTTTACACGACAACAATGTTCTAAAAATAAGAAGGAAAACACAGATCTGCTGAAACGATTAAAAATGTTGCATAATGCAAGCCAGGCCAGTAGATGGTGATGTCACTTTCTAAAGAAACACTACATGCCTGCGCACATAGTTGTAGACTGAACGCATAATACGCATGCACATGATGTCACCGTTTTCACAAAATCACAAAAAAGTTTTTTGAGCCCTCAAAATGCTGTTTTCATGTAAACGAATGGCAAAAATATATAAAGAGCTCTAGTGCCCCCTTTGAAACATAATGTAAGAAGCAAGTAGCTTAATCTAGCAAATATTGAGAATGGCCTAGCAACTGCATAACATGGCTCAAAACACATCAGCAACCGTTTACAATGCATGTTATTAAGTTTTCAGGTGGTTTCAGTGGTTGTTAGGTAGTTGCTTACTCGTCCAAGTGGAAAAATCTCAATCACCCAATCAAAAATTGGTGTTTCAGGTGGTTTTCAGGGCATACTAGGAGGTTACAAAACTCTCCAGTATATTTACATGTTGCTAGGGCGCTCTCAATGGTTGCTAGGTACTCTGTAAAAAACAATTTGTTGAGTCAACTTAAAATATTTTGTAACCTGGCTGCCTTAAGGTTTTATGCTCAGTCAACTCAAAAAAAGTTTATTCAACTTGAAATGTTAAATTATACTAAGTGACAACTTAGATATTTTAGCTGAATCAACTTAAAATTTTAAGGCAGCTGGGTTACTTACCCATTTGTTAAGTTTAACAAACACAAATATCTAAATTGTTACTTAGTACAACTTAATATTTCAAGTTGACTAAACTTATTTTAGTTGACTGAACTTTGACTGAAATTTTAAGGCAGCAGGGTAACAAATTATTTTAAGATGACTTTTATTTTTTACAGTGTAGTTGCTTACTCGTCCAAGTGGAAAAATCCCAATCTCCCAATCAATTGAATGTGTTTCAGGTGGTTTCCAGGACATAGTATGTGTTACTAAAGTCTTCTGAGTGTCTTAGCTTGTTGCTATGTGGTTGCTAGGTCATTACTTACTTGTCTAAGTGGAAAAATCCCAATCTCCCTATCAAAAACCGGTGTTTGATGCAGTTTTCGAGACAGTATGTGTTACTGAAGTCTTTTGAGTGTTTTAGCATGTTGCTAAGGTGCTCTGAGTGGTTGCTAGGTGGTTGTATACTCATCTAATTGGAAAAATCCCAATCTTTAAATCTCCCAATCATAAATAGGTGTTTTAGGTCATCTCCAGGACACCCTAGGTGGTTACTAAAGTGTTTCAAGTGTCTGTAGCATCCTGCTATGTGGTTGCTAGGGTGCTCTGGGTGGTTACTAGGTGTTTGAGGTAGCTTCCAAGACAAAGCGCTCTGAATGTTTCAGCCTGTTGCTAGGGTGCTCTGTATGATTGCTAGGTGGTTGCTTACTCATCCAATTGGAAAAATCCCAATCTCCAAATCTCCGAATCAAATAGGTGTTTGAGATGGTTTCTAGGACATTGTGTGTTACTAAAGTCTCTTGAGTGTTATAGCATGTTGCTAGGGTGCTCTGAGTGGTTGCTTACTCATCCAATTGGAAAAATCCTAATCTCCAAATCTCCCTATCGAAATAGATATTTGAGGTGGTTTCTAGGACATAGTATGAGTTACTGAAGTCTTCTGAGTGTTTTAGCAGGTTGCTATGTGGTTGCTAGAGTCCTCTGGTTGGTTGCTAGGTGGTTGCATACCAGTCTAAATGAAAAATTCCAATCTATGATGCCTCAAATCTCTCCTGTATAGATATTGGATTTTTTCCAAATTGTTCCAAGAAAGCTGGTGTTGCACAAACCGTTTAATACTTGTATGCACAATATTAATAGTAAACATCATTAAGAAACTAGTCGCTATTTTTTAAAAGGTGTTGCAAAATTAGTTTAGATATAATATTATATTTGACAAAGCAGTCCTTAGTTGGCTGTCCTTAAGGTAGCACTATCATCTAATGGCATTGATTTAAAAATCAATAAATCTTTGTGACCACTATGACGTAACAAGAGCAAGATTAGCATCCAATTCCAAGTGAATGTAATAATCAATAAGTGACATATCAGCTGGACCTTCCCAACGGTATCAGCCATCCGTTGGTTTTATATGCTCTTTTGTCCAAGATGGACGCCCAAGGTCCAAGCGGACGAAGTGAAGATGAATAGTTTAATCTGCCGTTGTACGTTACCTTCATCAGAGCGTGTGTTTGGAGTTTTGGCACCTTACCTGTCCCTAGATCAGCAGCCGGTGGCCCGCAAATTGATTATGGCCTGTATCACCGAGTCATTCCATCTGACCGGGGGCCAGAGAAAGTGAACAGGGGCCGGGTGGTGATTGACTGCCCTCCCAGCATCCTCTGTCTCTTGGCTCGTCTCGGAAGGGCTTAATGGAACCATCACTCCAGCGATCCGCAGCCCGACTCAGCCCAGCGTGTAGCCGGCTGCGTCCTCCAGTCAAGGGCAGCTCGGACAACGCTGCCCCCTCCCTCACTGGAGGAGGGCTTAATGTACCTCACCGCCACATCAGATCATATCCAGGTCATCCCTGATAAACGGAGACAGACATGAGCATTAGCTGCGCACAGAGCCTGGATACGATGTGCATGTGAGTTTGACAGTAGTTATCCAGTGCAACAAGGTGTAGTTATATTCTTAATATAATATACTAAGTGATTACATGTTCTTATTTCTCCAGGTGATGAAATGTACAAGAAAATGTGGGACTTAAGCCATATAGTGGCTATTTTTTGCTAGTAAGCGACACCCAGTAAAACACCCAAAGAACTGCCAGTCATAATATTAGCACTTTGAAATGCCCGAGCAACCACTCAAAACTACTCAAAGCAATGACCAACACAAGCCATATCTAGAGACACTTTTTGACTTTTGCTTGTAAAAACCACCCAAAACACCCTAAATGCTTTATAATGCCTTAACAACCACCCAAAACACCCTAAACGCTTTGTAATGGCCTAGCAACCACCCATAGCACCTTAGCAACTGCTAACACTTCATAATACCCTAACAACCACCCAAAAGACTGTAAACGCTTCGTAATGACCTAGCAACCACCCAAAACACCCTAAATGCTTCGTAATGACCTAGCAACCACCCAAAACACCCTAGCAACTGCTAACGCTTCGTAATGCCCTAATAACCACCCAAAACACCCTAAATGCTTTGTAATGCTCTAGCAACCACCTAAAACACCCTAGCAACTGCTAACGCTTCGTAATGCCATAATAACCACCCTAAATGCTTTGTAATGCTCTAGCAACCACCCAAAACATCCTAGCAACTGCTAACACTTCATAATGCCCTAACAACCACCCAAAACACCATAAATGCTCTGTAATGCTCTAGCAACCACCCAAAACACTCTAGCAACTGCTAACACTTCATAATGCCCTAACAACCACCCAAAACACCATAAATGCTCTGTAATGCTCTAGCAACCACCCAAAACACCCTCGCAACTGCTAATGCTTTGTAATGCCCTAACAACCACCCAAGACACCATAAATGCTTCGTAATGCCCTAGCAACCACCCAAAACACCCTAAACATTTCATAATGGCCTTATAACCACCCAAAACACCCTAAATGCTCTGTAATGCCCTAACAACCACCCAAAACACCATAAATGCTTTATAATGCCCTAACAACCACCCTAAATGCTTCGTAATGCCCTAATAACCACCCAAAACACCCTAAATGCTCTGTAAAGCTCTAGTAACCACCTAAAACACCCTAGCAACTGCGAATGCTTCATAATGCCCTGTTAACCACCCAAAACACCCTAAATGTTTTGTAATGCTCTAGCAACCACCCAAAACACCTTAGCAACTGCTAACGCTTTACAATGCCTTAACAACCACCCAAAACACCCTAAATGTTTCGTAATGCCCTAGCAACCACCAAAACACCCTAGTGACTGTTAACGCTTTGTAATGCCCTAGAAACCACCTAAAACTTCCTAGCAACTGCTAAAACTTTGCAATGCCCTTATAACCAACCAAAACACCCTAAAGCAGGGGTGTCAAACTCAGTTCCTGGAGGGCCGCAGCCCTGCAGAGTTTTGTTCCAACCCTGCTCCAGCACACATACTATGCAGTTTTCAGTTAAGCCTGAAGGACTTGATTAGTTGGATCAGGTGTGTTTTATTAGGGTTGCATCTAAACTCTGCAGCCCTGCGGCCCTCCAGGTTTGGCACCCATGCCCTAAAAGGCTTTGTAATGCTCTAGCAACCACCCAAAACAGCCTAGCAACTGATGACACTTCGTAATGCCCTAGCAACCACCCAAAACGCTCTACCAACTACTCATACTTCATAATGCCCTAGCAACTACACAAAACACCCTAGCAATTGGATAAAAATGTGGTAAAGCTACTCAGTGACACCAAATTTCTCAATCAAAAATAGGTGTTTGAGGTGGTTTCCAGGACATGCTGTGTGTTACTAAAGTCTTCTAAGTGTCTATAGCATCTTGCTATGTGGTTGCCAGGGTGCTTTGGGTGGTTGCTAGGTGGTTGCTTACTCATCCGACTGGAAAAATCCCAACCTCCAAATCTCCCAATTTCCATGACATACTAGGTGGTTACTTAAGTATTCAGAGTGTCTTTAGTGTGTTGCTGTGAGGTTGCTAGGGTGGTCTGGATGATTGCTAGGTGGTTCTTAATCGTCTAAGTGGAAGAATCTCAATCACCAAATTTCCCAATCAAAAAGAGGTGTTTGGGGTGGTTTCCAGGGCATAGTATGTGTTACTGAAGTCGTCTGAGTGTTTTAGCATGTTGCATACCAACTACTCATATTTCGTAATGCCCTAGCAACCACCCAAAACAACCTAGCAACTGCTGACACTTTGTAATGCCCTGGCAACCACCCAAAACACCCTAGCAATTGGATAAAATGTGGTAAAGCTACTCAATGACATGGCAAGCACCCAGCACACCCTAGCAACTGGTAACACTTTGTAATGCCCTAGCAATCACTCAAAACACCCTAGCAACTGGTAACACTTTGTAATGCCCTAGCAATCACTCAAAACACCCTAGCAACTGGTAACACTTTGTAATGCCCTAGCAATCACTCAAAACACCCTAGCAACTGGTAACACTTCGTAATGCCCTAGCAATCACTCAAAACACCCTAGCAACTGGTAACACTTCGTAATGCCCTAGCAACCACCCAAAACACCTTAGCAACTGCTAACATTTCATAATGCCCTAGCAATCACCCAAAACACCCTAACATCTGCTAACACTTCATAATGCCCTAATAACACTTTGCAATGTCCTAGCAACCATCCAAAACACCATAACATCTGCTAACACTTTATAATGCCCTAGCAACCACCCGAAACACCCTAACTCTTGCAATGCCCTAGCACCCAACCAAAGCACTATAGCAAGTGCTAACACTTCATAATGCCCTAGCAAACACCCAAAATGGTTTGTGATGCCCTAGCAACTGCTAACACTTCATAATGCCCTACCAACCACCCAAAGCACCTTAGTAACTGGTAACACTTCATAATGTCCTAACAACCACCCAAAACACCCTAAATGGTTCGTAATGCCCTAGCAACCACCCAGCACACCCTAGCAACTACCCTAGCAGATAATATGCCAAAAACTTATCAATGCTAAATCAACCACCCAACCTTGATAGCACACACACATCAAGGCGACGTCTATTTGACGTCTGCATTTACATCTGCAAGACATGTTTGCTCATCTGCAATATGTCTCCTATCAGATGTCAAATAGATGTCTATTAGATGTCTTTAAGATGTTTATGGTTTAGAATATATGTAAAACTGACATCTTACAGACATCTGCCAGATGTTTGTACACAACAGATGCTTTCCAGATCAAATGGTCTTTAACAGACACATGTGCTATCTGGGAAAATACCTGAACAATTGGTAAAAAATGTTTAAAAACTACTCAATGCCATAGCGACCATGCAAAACACCCTAACAGCTGGATACAAATACCATAGTGACTACACAGACAACCTTAGCTAACACTCCGTGATGACTTAGAAACCACTCAAAACACCCTAGCAACAGCATAGAAATGCATTAAAATTCAAAGGCAGTATAAATGTGCTAAAAACCATGCGGGTTTAGCTAATGCTTAGCAGTGCCCTAGCAACCACGGACAACACCTTAAATAAAAGCAGCTAGCTATAGGCAAAAACCAATCATGTTTTAAATTAGCAACTCCATTTATGTAAGATGAAAACTGCAAGAAAAGCCTGCTGCAAGTGTTTTCTTCTTGGCGACATGCTAGGTTATGCTAGGCACCTGTGTGGATTTTTTTGATAATCTGCGTCGAATAATACAAAAGTGTGATTTTTCTCATTCAGAAGTGACACAATTATCTGCTAGCATGTTCACACCTAGACGAGCATTGTTGTTCTTAGCGGGAAAGGATGTGTGTGTTTTTGCGCATGACTGAGCTCATTAGCGACAGCGACACAAACACGGACAGCAGTGCTACACTGGAAGACGCGGTAAACAGCTGCGGCCCATCGGTGAGAGAAGAGTTCACATCTGTCAGTCCAGCGCAGCTGCTAGCATGCTACGCCGAGATCTAGTGCTCCCTCTCTCCTCGCCCTCTTCAGTACACAATCCCTGACAAGCACAGAAAATGTACGAGGGAAGTCACAGGGGAGCGCTAACCCCTGCTATACATTACAGCTCCAACATCTGCTGGGCCTCTGTGATTCACGTCAAGCTGCGTCGCCGTCATGAACACCTTCTTCCTCCGTGGCATATTTATAGAGCAGAGGTGGGCGAGCAATTAAGACTAAGGACCAATGAAAATAATACTTACGTTTGTCACAACACTGTGTGTGAGAATGTACAGAAACAGCGTATAAATGTAGAGAAAATGTCAGTCAGTGCTTTATAGAAAATGAACAGTACTTTTATTGTGAATGTAAAATCTGAAACTTTAATTCTGACTTTTTTTTTTTTTTTAACTATGCCATTTGAACTATGGTATATGTGCTAGTCTGGCAAAAATGATTCAGTTTAACATTACGCTAATAGCAGTAACTAAGTAAGCAGAGTAATATTAATGGCAGTGTCTGTGCTAGTTTGGCATAAAATATTACCTTTACCATGATTTTTAAGTTTAAATTTACCATGTTTTACCATATAAGCGTTGAAATATCAGTGCTGGTTTGGCAAAAGTTAGTTTGACAGATGTGATTTAAGTTTACCATATTTTACCATAGTACTGTTAATTGAAGTAACTGCGTTAGTTTGGTACAAAATATTACCTTTATCATGGTTTTTACCATAGTAACATTGATTGTTGTTGTTGTGCTAGTTTGGCATAAACAATTTATTTTACCAAAGTTTTACTATAGTAACACCGATGATACTATCTGTGCTAGTTTGGCAAAATAAAAAAGATTAAGTTTACCATGTTTTACCATATAGGCATTAAAGTATCAGTGCTAGTTTGGCAAATTTTTGACAGATTGGTTTGACAGATGTGATTTAAGTTTACCATGTTTTACCATAGTAACGTTAATTGAAGTTAACTGCGTTAGTTTGGTACAAAATGTTACCTTTACCATGATTTTTACAGTGACATTGGTTGTTGTTATTGTGCTAGTTTGGTTTCAATATTTGATTTACCATGTTTTACCATAGTAACATTAATTAAAGTAACTGTACTTGGCAGATAAGATAAACTTTACCAGGATTTACAGTAGTAACATGAATAGCAGTGTCTGTACTAGTTTGGCATATTATATTACCTAGCTTTTACCATGCCATAACATTGATTGTGGTTATTATGCAAAGTTTTACTATAGTAACACCAATGTACCAGTTTGGCAAAAAAAAAAATAAAAATAAAATAAAATAAAATAATAGAGTTGGTGGTTTGGCAAAGAAAAAATAAACTTATGGTTTTACTATAGTAAAATGAATGGTAATATCTGTGCTAGTTTGGCAGAAGAGATTAAGTTTACCATGTTTTACCATAGTGCTAGTGCTAGTTTGGCATAAACAATTTATTTTGCCATTTACAGTGTTTTACCAAAATAGCGTTAATTAAAATTATAGTCAATATCTGTGAGAGTTTGGCAGGAAAGATTTGATTTACCATTTTTTTTAACCAGAATAACACTGATTGCAGTAACTTTGCTAGTTTTTTACCATAGTAAGGTTAATTGAACTAACTGTGCTTGGCAGATAAGATAAACTTTACCATGAATTTACCATAGTAAAATGAATGATAATATCTGTGCTACTTTGGCAGAATAACACTGATTGCAGTAACTTTGCTAGTTAGATAAGATTAAGTTTACCACGTTTTACCATAGTAACAGTATTTACTAGATTGGTGGATGAGTCAGTTTACCATGTTTTTATTATAGTAACATTAATGGCAGTAACAGAGTTCATAATGGTTTGACCTTAATAACTTTGTTTGCAGTAATTATGCTAGTTTTGCGGAAAATGTTAACTTTAGCACAGTTTTACCATAGTAACTATGGTAGTTTGGGAGGAAAGATTAACTTTATAATGTTTTTACTATAGTAACTTTGATTGCAGTAACTATACTAGTATCCCAGAAAATGTTACTTTTGCCATGGTTTTACCATAGTAACGTTAGCTAGACTAGTTTGGCAGAAAAGATTAACGTTACCATAGTTTTTACCATAGTAACCATGCTAGTTTGGCAGGAAATATTAATTTTATAATGGTTTTACCATAGTAACTTCGATTGCAGTACTTATGCTAGTTTTGCAGAAAATGTTACTTTTGCCATGGTTTTACCATAGTAACATTATCTGTACTAGTTTGGCAGAAAAGATTAACTTTACCATGGTTTTACCTTTGATTGCAGTAACTATGCTAGTTTTGCAGAAAAAGTAAATTTTACCATGGTTTTACCATAGTAGCTATACTAGTTTGGCAGAAAAGATTAACTTTACTATGGTTTTACCATAGTAACTATACTAGTTTGGCAGAAAATGTTAACTTTACCATAGTTTACCACAGTAGCTATAGTAATTTGGAAGAAAAGTTCATTTTACCATGCTTTTACCATAGTAACTATGCTATTTTGGCAGGAAAAAAATTAACTTTATCATGGTTTTACCTTTGATTTTAACTTAGTAGCTATACTAGTTTGGCAGAAAAGATTAACTTTACCATAGTTTTTACCATAGTAACCATGCTAGTTTGGCAGGAAATGTTCATTTTATAATGGTTTTACCATACTAACTTTGATTGCAGTACCTATGCTAGTTTTGCAGAAAATATTACTTTTGCCATGGTTTTACCATAGTAACATTAGCTATACTAGTTTGGCAGAAAAGATTAACTTTACCATGGTTTTACCATAGTAAATATGCCAGTTTGGCATAAAATATTAACTTTATAATAGTTTTACCCTAGTAACTTTGATTGCAGTACCTATACTAGTTTTACAGAAAATGTTAACTTTACCATGGTTTACCACAGTAGCTATACTAATTTGGAAGAAAGGTTAATTTTACCATGCTTTTACCATAATAACTATGCTAGTTTGGAAGAAAAGATTAACTTTATAATGGCTTTACCATAGTAACTTTGATTGCAGTAACTATGCTAGTTTTGCAGAAAATGTTATCTTTACCATGTTCTTTACCATGTTTTTAGTAGCTATGCTAGTTCGGCAGAAAAGACTCACTTTACCATGATTTTACTATAGCAACGACTGTACAATAGCACAGCTGAAGTATAGTATGGTAGATTTTCATAAGAACGACGTTACAGTGAGCGGTGTTGAATAAATGAGGCGTCCCTGATGATGGATTGACGCGTCTCGGCTTCTGCCCCTCGTTTATATATTTGGTGCATGTAAAGGAAAGCCAAGGTCAAGCAAATTGAACCTGTCAATCAGAAACGCACCTACACTCAAAAGACAAAAGATTGATTTATGGAGAGCATGTCCGGCATCCTCACGCCATTTTGCATCCCGATGAGTAGACGTAGAAATCGAAGGGGCCGTTCGCTCCGGATGCGCATTTTGATTATTCTCGTCTTGGTTTGCGCCCGTTTTAGAGAGTCTGTGTCGCTGTAAATTCAATAGTTATTTTAAGGGCTACCCAGGGAGCCGCATAAATACAAATGAAACCGTCAGCCAGAGCGCAGCGTTCGCGCATTTGTCAATGCCGAGCCGGAGTCTCTTGGGAGCGGAGGGGGGAGAGTCGAAGTCAAACGGCTGTACGGCTGAATGTGGAGCGCAGTCAGGGAGGTTTGCTGGGCAAAAGGGTCCTGTGGGAGACGCGGGTGCAGATGGAGGCCCGCTGAACTCCACTCAATGTCAGCTGCACTTTTTTAAGCCGCCACCGGGGACCGGAGCGGGGACGCATGGGGTCGACGCAGCACATCTTCTTACAGAGAGCAACTCCTGGCAAAATGCAGCCTTCCTGAGGGGGATCAGATGGATGCGGAGGAGCCGCTGTTGTTTTACTGTCACTTGGGAGACTTTCAGGGTCCGTCTGTTGAATGCTGATGGTAGACGACAGATTCTCAAAGCTGGAGTCTTAAAAATGTAGTATTTGACTTTTACACCACTAGCACTGATAAACAGAACTGTGAAAAGTTCTTCAGAAAGGTTTCTTGGCAATTTCCCACTCCAAACTTACACAGAATAACATTTGTACGAGTTTCTGGGAAAGATTTGCTACTACTAGTAGGCTAAACGCAGTATATGCTAAACACAGGCATAGTGTATTTATTTGACACCAAAGCCCTGACGCTTTTTTCAAGTTATTTTATATGACGCCAAATCCACAAGATCGCAGACAAGTATGATGTAACCGTACAAAAATATGAAATGCATTTATTTGACACCAAAGCCTTGACACTTTTTTCAAGTTATTTTATATGAACAGAAAATGTTTTTATTTGACAAAAACTGCTTGCGATTGCTGACTGGTATCTGAAGTTAATGTTTATTAATATATAATGTATCTGACGCCAAATCTATGTAGCATATAATGAATCATTGACAAACGAAGTTGCAAATTTGTATTTTTTTTCTGGAAGGCTTCTGGACATTTTTTTTTTCTTTGCTATCCAAACTCACACAAAATAACGTGTGGGCTGCTACTACTGCTACTATAATTGTAGCATGCTAAAACCAGTTTATGCTAAATGTAGGCTGTTTTATGTAGTATGAATATGAAGCATTATACATTCGCTGGTTACAACCTTCTGCAGAACCATCAAAAAAAGAGAATTAGGCTAATAAGCTAATATATTTATCTTTTTCCGTAGTTGAAAATGTCAGGAAAAGCTGCTGATGTTTTTCTGTCACTTCGGAGACTTTCATGGTCTACCATCAGTTGAATGCTGATGGTAGATGACAGATAAGCACAAGTCAAGTCTTAAAGGGGTCATTGAATGCAAACTTCACTTTTACATGTTGTTTGAACATTAATTGGCAGTGTATGTACAAATCTACCCTATAATGATAAAAATCCATGCAGTGGTTTTTAATTAATCTGTAAAAATAATAAATTGAGCCATTCTCAGATGCCTGTGGTTGTGGCGTCACACTGACAGAGGCCGCTCCCACCATAGTTGATTGACATGAGCGTCTTACCTCAGATCAGCTGTAACAGTCTGCCCTCTTCTGTTTCCATGCCGGAGCAGGGATGTAAGTTAGACAAGAATATCTCTAATTGAGTGATTGAGGTGTTGTGTTGCTGGATGTAATAATGAACATAGTGGTCGTCATTTACTCCCGACATCTGAGCCGCTGAAGATGCAGTGGATTACATTTGTTTGTGAAGGGAATGCACCTCGCAATCTACATCCTCTATGTTCACTCATATCATTCATGATCCAGCATCACTTAGAGCAGAAGTGAGTATAAGCGTTTTTTTATGAATCTTTGCGATCGCCTTTCCTAATAAAGTGCTAGTTAGCAAGTTTAGCAGCTAAACATGGCTAAATGTGGCTAAAGTAAACAGACTGGTCTTTCCACAGAGAGAAGAGAGGGGCGGGTCGATCAGAGCTCATTAACATTTAAAGCAGCCTCAACCAGAATGAGCTGATTTTTGCAGAGTTGATTTTGACAAGGTAAAAAGGGTGTTGTTTTACACAACTATTGAGAATTTTTAACCAAAGCATGTTATAGACTTTTCATTAAGAACCTAAGGAATCATATCAACTTGTGAAAAATGGGCATCCGATGACCCCTTTAAAGATGTAGTACTAGCCACTAGCATTGACAAACGGAATTGCGAAAAGTTTTTTTTTTCGAAAAGCTTCTTGAGGTTTCTTCGCCATTTCCCACTCCAAGCTCGCACAGAAGAAGATTTGCAGGTGTTTTTAAAAAGTTTTGATAATATTACTAATCATAGCATGTTTAACACAGTATATGCTAACACAGGCTAGTCCATGTAGCAAATGGAATTGTAACACATTTTTCAGACAGGTTTCTTGTTTTTGTTTTTTTGTTTTGTTTTGTTTTGTTTTGTTTTGTTTTCTTTGTTTTTTTTTTAGCTATTGTTCAAAAAAAATTACCACTCCAAACTCATACAGAATAACTGGAAATCTGCAGGCGTTTCTAGGAACGATTTGCTACTAATTCTAATCGTAGCATGTTAAAAGCAGTTTATGCTAAACGTAAGCTTTTTCTTGTAGCATATAAAGTATGTATATGAATCGTTGTACATTCTAAAGCCTTGTTAGCTTTGTTCACAGTTAAAACTAGTTTCAAACGTCTGTAAAACCATTAAAAAAAAAGCTGATCAGGTTAATAAGCTATTTCGTAGTGGAAAACATCAGGAAAATTTTGAGGGCCAGAAGAGCCGTTGTCATTTTACTGTCAATTCGGAAACTTTCATGGTCTTTCAGTTGAATGCTAATGGAAAACAACAGATTCCTACAGTCCGTTTTAAAGATGTAGTACTAGCCACTAGCATTGACAAACAGAACTGTGAAGAGTTATTCCGAAAAGCTTCCAGAGGTTTTGTAGCCATTTCCTACTCCAAACGCACAAAATAATTTTTGCAGGTGTTTCTAGGAAATATTTGCTATTGCTAATAATCGTAGCACGTTAAACGCAGTATATCCTAACACAGCCTAGCCCATGTAGCACATAATGAAGTATTGAAATGAAATTGCAATACGTTTTTCCCAACAGGTTATTTGAGTTTTTTAGCATTGTTTAAAGATTTTTTTCTTTTTGCGTAGTTGAAAACATTACAACAAAAGTTTTCTGACAGGAAAGTCATTTTTTTTAGCTATTATTTCAAAATTTGTCCCACTCCAAACACACAGAATAACATTTGTTGGAGTTTCTGAGAAAGATTTGCTACTACTACTAACCGTAGCATGCCAAATGCAGTATATGCTAACACAGGCTAGTCCATGTAGCAAATAATTAAGTATTAAAAAGGAATTCCGATAAGTTTTTCCGACAAGTTTCTTGAGTTTTTTAGCTATTGTTTTAAAAATTGTCCCACTCCAAACTCAGACTTACATTTATTGGAGTTTCTGAGAAAGATTTGCTACTACTACTAATCGTAGCATGCTAAAGACAATATACGGCTAATCCATGTAGCATACCGTATAATGAAGTACTTCATCATGTTCTGAAGCATAACATGTTAAATTTTTGTTAAAATGACCTAAGCTGGTTTGCTGGTTAAAGCTAGCTAGTCTTAAACTTCTCTAAAACCATCCAAAAGTACTAGCTAATCAAGCTAATTTAAGTGTTTCCATTGTTGATGTTGTTTTTGAACACTCCATCATCTTCTCAAAAAACTTTTTCCACTCCAAACTCACATTTTAGGTGTTTTCAGAGAAAGTTTTGCTACTAATATTAATAGCAGCATGCTAAACGCTAGTCTACGTAGCATTTACTTAAGTATTTGAACACAGTATGAAATGTTAGCTACATAAGCTAGTTCGCTGGTTACAACATGTCTCTAAAAACTTGAATACAAACTAGTAGGTTAATGCCACTTTAAACATTTTTTTATTTTTCTTTCACAGGGTAAACCTCACAGACTGGATGCTAACCTGCTAAGAAAACTTAGGTAGCCTAACCACTGTACTTTAAATTAGCTTTGAAGGAGTTTGCTGGTCTCAGCTAGCCACCAAGCTAATCAGCTTGGCATCCTTTGACAGTTTTACCAAGTTTTGGGCACTTTTAAGCTTGGAGACAGGAGCGGTTTATCCTGTTTGAGCAGGGCAATATGCTAATCACTGCAGCACATGTCTAAAAGAAAGACTTGCTAAATAAATCCCTTTCATAAGTGATTTAATACACCTTTGTGTTGAGGATCGTTCACTCCACACGTGGACAGCATAGCGGATGGGTGAAGGAACAGCTCAATTGCTCTCTTTCATCAGTCTGTAAGTGATTGCCGGCCTCTCCACTTTTCCTAATCCCAAGGTATTGTGCACCTCCTTTATGTGTTTGACTAGCGCTTTATTTACCCTCTATTTGTGCGGTTAGGTGCGCTCTCAAGAAAATCACGCTCGCACACACGAGCGCTCCGATAATTGCTGCCGTCGCAAAAAAAGCAGCCGTGTCTAAATTGTCTGAGAGAGCTGTAATTGTTTTGGAAATTATTTATTCATTTGATTGCAGGGCATTAGTGTAACAGCTACGCTAACAGGATGAGAGATTCGCTTCTCGGCTGTTTTTTTTTTATCTCCTCGCAAACGTTGAATAGGAATTAAGGATCATTACGGTATAAAAGACGACAGCTAAGTGCACAATAAGTACTCAAATATGATATCCATTAGAATCAAATGTGCACTGGTTTTTATTTCTAACATCACTAGCATGTTTTGACTGGGTTAGTTGGTGTTCCAAGCCAAACTCATGGCAATTCGTACATGTTTTATGAAGTGGCTAATTCATACTAATTCGTACAACCTTACTCGTACAAATTTATATGATTTTTGCTAAATCATATGCATTTTACAAGTTCCCCAATTCGTATGAACTCGTACGAATGACTTACCCCTAACCCCGCCTCTAAACCTACCCATCACTGGGGTCCAGACAAATCATACAAAATTGTACGAGTGAGGTCGTACAAATTCATACGAATTGGCCACCGTGTGAAATACACATTTGTTATTGAGATAGCATTGCAATGTTCACTTGTTCAGCATGTGAAAGCGTAGAAAAATGTGTATGAATTGGTCATGAAATAGCAGTGATTTGTTCACTTGTTCGTCATGTGAAAGTGTAAAAAAACTTGTATGAATTAGTCACCATGTAAAATTCGTACAAATTGGTCGTGACATAGTGTTGCTATGTTCACTTGTTTGCCATGTGAAAGCATAGAAAATAATTGTGCAAATTAGCCTCTGTGTAAAATACGTACAAATTGGTCATGAAATAGCCTTTCTATGTTCACTTTTTCGGCATGTGAAAGCATAGCAAGATTTGTACGAATTAGCCATCTGGTAAAATATGTACAAATTGGTCGTGAGATAGCATTGCTATGTTCACTTGTTCACTATGTGAAAGCATAGAAAAATTTGTACGAATTAGCGACCTAATAAAAATTATACGAATTGGTCATGAGATAGCATTGCTATTTTTACTTGTTCGCCATGTGAAAATGTAGAAAAATTTGTATGAATTAGCCACTGCATAATATACGTACAAATGGGTCGTGAGATAGCCTTTCTATGTTCACTTGTTCGGAATGTGAAAGCAAAAAAAAATTGTATGAATTGGCCACCTCGTAAAATACGTACAAATTGGTCATGAGATAGCCTTTCTATGTTCACTTTTTCGGCATGTGAAAGCATAGCAAGATTTGTACGAATTAGCCATCTGGTAAAATACGTACAAATTGGTCATGAGATAGCATTGCTATGTTCACTTGTTCACTATGTGAAAGCATAGAAAAATTTGGTACGAATTAGCATAGAAAAATTTGTACCTAATAATAAAATTATACGAATTGGTCATGAGATAGCATTGCTATTTTTACTTGTTCGCCATGTGAAAATGTAGAAAAATTTGTATGAATTAGCCACTGCATAATATACGTACAAATGGGTCGTGAGATAGCCTTTCTATGTTCACTTGTTCGGAATGTGAAAGCAAAAAAAAATTGTATGAATTGGCCACCTCGTAAAATACGTACAAATGGGTCGTGAGATAGCCTTTCTATGTTCACTTTTTCGGCATGTGAAAGCATAGCAAGATTTGTACGAATTAGCCATCTGGTAAAATACGTACAAATTGGTCGTGAGATAGCCTTTCTATGTTCACTTGTTTGCCACGTGAAAGCAAAGAAAAATTTACATGAATTAGCCACCTCGTAAAATACATACGAATTGGTCGTGAGCTAGCCTTGCTATGTTCACTTGTTCGGAATGTGAAAGCATGAAAATATTTGTATGAATTAGCCACCGCATAAAATAAGTACGAATTGGCCATGAGATTAACATTGCTATGTTCACTTGTTCAGCATGTGAAAGCGTAGAAAAAATTGTATGAATTAGCCACTTCATAAAATACGTACGAATTGGTCGTGAGATAGCATTATGTTCACTTGTTCGCCATGTGAAAGTGTAGAAAAAAATAGTACAGCAGTGAAATTCCTGAGAATGTATTTTGTGTGTTTATGCAATGTAAATGCAGCAGATTTTTATGTAAATTGTTTGTGCGCTGTATTCCAAGTCATTCGATAGCGTTACGTGAGGAACAAAGTGAAATTACATTTGCTAAAAAATGTCACTTGCGTTTGCGTACTTTTATTCATAGAGAGAAAGTGCACCATATTTTGGAGTTATTTTTTCTGTAAAAACTTCTGTACTACTTTCGCTGAATGTTAAACAGAATATTTACAACTTACATTTTTGAAAAGTACAATACAAACTTTCGACCATGTTCACAATGTGTGAATTATTCATAAATACACTCTTACATATGTTTTTGAACAAAATATAAATAATTCTATTTGACTCTCAATAAAAATAGTATTTTACTGAGTAATAAGTCAGAAATATGTTTGCATACATTATACTATTATAATATTTATTAATATTAGATGTTTATATTTAATATATCTTTTCAGTTTTAGTTTTTGTACTTTTGTACTTTTAGTTGTTTTTTTGTTTTGTTTTTTGTAATTCACATTAAACATTGTTAAACATTAAACAGTATTAAAGTATTTATTAATATGTTAAATTGGCTTTTTTATATTTTCAGATTCACTTTAATTTTAGGTTCAGTTGTAATTTTATGATGTTTTTTTATATTTAGGCTTTTCAGTTTTATTTTTTGCAATTGTAGTTGTAATATTTTGTAATTGTTTGCATACATTAAATAGTTGTATTTTTTTATTAATATGTTAAAACAGTATTTTATATTTTCAATTTTCATTTTAATTTTAGGTTCATCTTAAATAATATTGTTTTTTATTTTTCTGTTTAGACTTAATAAACTTTTATTTTTTGTAATTGCATTAATCCAGCATATTATATTTTAGTTTGTCATATCTTTATATATATATTCCTAAAATAAATTAATTATAAATTAACAAATAAAAAAAAAAAAAAATGTAGAAATGTAAAATAAATAAATAAATAAATAAATAATAGAAATGGCAACCTAAAATAAAATTACTTTTAAATTTTTATAATTTTCAATTTTTCATTGTATTTTAGTTAAAGTTTTTTTTAAGCCTTATTTAACCTTATTTAACTTTTATTTCAGGTTTAGTTTTTGTAATTTTAATTTTTATTACATTTTAATTTTTAAATTTATAATATATTTATAATAATAAATGTATTGTTATTTTGAATTATTCGTTTTAGTTTAAGTTTTAGCTATTTTGTTATATAAATTTAAATTTAGTTTAGCCTTACTTATTTTAGTTACTACTTATTTCAGTTTCAATTTTCATATAGGTTTTTACAATTGTTTCTATACTCCTTACTAATATATATTTAATCACCTTTTGTTTTTATATTTACATTTTACATTTTAGTTTACGTTTTTGTAATTTTATGTATTTCAGCTTAATTTTTGTAATTGGTAAGTCAACATTTTTACGTTTTAAGATTGACTTTTTCATCTAATATTGATATTGTATATTATTTCACAGTTTTATACTGAGTAATTAACAGCACTGTGGTATTGTGAAAGTGCACAGAGGTCATTGACCTTTCAGTATGTTTCAGAGCTTGACCTTTCACTTCTGTCCTTCTGAGCAATCCAAACAGCTCAAGATTTGGCTGTTTAGATTGTCTCCTCATTGCTTTAACATCTTGAAATCCATCGAGTGAAACACGCCGAAGCTGTGAGGTGCTTGAGTTCAGTCTTTTATACGGCTGTAAAAGCATCTTTTTCCAGTCTGAAAGGCGCTTTCTTTGGCCGGCGTGACTCGAGCGTCTTCACAGTGTTCTAGTGAAACGTCTCCCGCTCGAACAGAATATGTAAATGTAATATGCTCATACCATATTAAGGCTCGATGTCTCTTTGATGGCTTCACCATAGCAACCGGATAACTTTCACTTGCTGCAACATTATGCTAATACATTGGCGCTTTCGCTCGGACGGAAAAACGCATTATTAGGCTCTCGCAGTCGCCTTGCGAGTCTGTGTGTGATGATACGCATGCGGAAAGGCTCGTTTTTGGTTTTGATTCACCGGTTAGGGAGAATGTGAGCTCTGAGGGCTTTAAAATAGTCTTGAAACATGAAAGAGACCTACTGTACTGTACTGTAATGTACTGTAATGTATGTCAAGATACAACAACCTCTCTATAATGCTGCTGTTGCTCGTCTTAAAATCACACAGTCAGTAAATGCTGCTTTTCACCAAAAAAATTGCAAAAACTAAGCCTTTTCAAAATGATTGTTACTGCACTAATATCTATAGTTTAGTTACTGTACTATACCATACTATACTATATATTATAATACAGACACACATCTCATATTCATATATTATTATACTAAAAAATGCTGCTGCAGTTACAAAAACATTAATTAAACTAAACTAAATTAAACTAAATTTATAAGTTTAAGTCAAGCTTAAACACTTTGTTTAAACAACCCATTCTTATGTAGAATTTTTGCTTTTTGAACAGTGTATTTATTTATTTATTTATTTATTATTTAAAATATTTTATTTGAGACCCCACATTTCTGCAAAATAATAATTATGTATTTATTTATTTATTTATTTATTTATTTATTTATTTATTTATTTATTTATATACAGTACATTTTTAAAAGTTTGGGCAGCTCATTATTATTAATATTAATATTAATATTAATATTAATATTAAAAGCTATTATTATAAATATTGCTATTATTAAAAGCTAATTCTAATGCTATTATTACATTTTAGGATCACTTTTAATATATATATATTTTTTTTCTGTTTAGACTTTTAGTTTTAGTTTTTAAAAAATTCCTGTTATTTATTTATTTGTTTGTTTTGTTTGTTTGTTAAATATTTATTAAATAAATATATAAATATTTATTAAATAAATAATAATAAATAAATAAATATTTATTTGTTAAATATATTTTCAGTTTTTATTTAAATTTAAGGTTCCATTTTAATAATTTTATTATGTGTTTTTTTTTCTGTTTAAACTTAACATTTCTAAATAATAGTATAATTCTTATTTACTTATTTATTTACACTACTTTTCGAAAGTTTGGGCAGCTCATTATTATTATTATTATTGATTTAAAATATATTATTTACCCCACATTTCTTAAAAAAAAAAAAGAAAAAGAAAAGAAAAAAAAAAATTAAAAAGAAAGAAAATTCATATTTATTTATTTATTTATTGTTTTCAAATGTTTGGACAGCTCATTATTATTGTTGTTGTTGTTGTTGTTGTTGTTGTTGTTGTTGTTGTTGTTGTTGTTATTATTATTATTATTATGTTTTTTTAAATTTTCTGTTTAAACGTAATTAACATTTCTAAATAAAAGTAAAATTCTTATTTACTTATTTATTTACACTACTTTTTGAAAGTTTGGGCAGCTCATTATTATTATTATTATTATTATTATTAATAATAATTTAAAATATATTATGTAAGACCCCACATTTCTAAATAATAGTAATATTTATTTTTTATTATTATTATTATTATTATTGATTTAAAATATATTATTTATTTATTATTTAAGACCCCACATTTCTAAAAAAAAAAAAAAAAAAAAGAAAAAAAAAAATTAAAAAGAAGAAAAATTCATATTTATTTATTTAGTTAGTTATAGTTTTCAAATGTTTGGACAGCTCATTGTTGTTGTTGTTGTTATTATTATGTTATTAATATTTATTATTTATTATTATATTAATATTTATTAATACATTACATTGGACACATACTTATTCTTTATTATTATTATTATTATTATTGTTGTTGTTGTTGTTAATATTAATACTGTTGTTGTTGTTTTTGTTACATTTTTCCCTGCACATTTATGAACAATATTACAGTTCTATTTATTTATTTATTTATTTAGTTTCTTCTTCTTTTTCTTTAAATATCATTATTAAATGATGAATTATTACTTGTGTTTGTGTTTTTATCTCTTCAATGTGCGCTGAAGAAAGGTGCTACATAAATAATTCTGATAGTAATAATAAGATTTGTCTTTGATTTTTTTGGAAACCGGTTTAAATGATTCATTGTAAAGATCAAAAGAATCATTTGTTTTTTATATGATTCTGTTTGGTCCATCTTGATTCACCCGCAACTTTAAAAGTAACTTTTTCCTTCGTGAGGAGAAGGTCAATCAGTATCGCTTTACGTTTTTCAAGTCAAAGCACCATCAATAAAGTTCTCAACGAGCTGTAATTTCATATACGAGAGATAAACGGCACTTGAGAGCCGATACAAATAACCGCCGGCCTTTCAAGCCGCTCCTTCACGGCTCTGGCTGAATAAGCATCATTTCTGGCCTCTTTTAATGTCGTGGAATTGGCGAAGTAAATTATAATCGAGTCCGGCGGAGCATGAACGCTTCACTCATGCGATCTGTTGACAATGTGTTATTTGTTGCTCTCCGCTCTTTGTCCCGCGTGGTCCAAATAAAGCCAAAAAGAGCCGGATGGAGAGGGGAAAGCGATTATTAACTTAATGCAGCCGCTTCTGGGGTGGCGCGATCTTCACACGGTTCAACGGGTAACGACTTCGGCCGCCGCGATGAAAACATTCGACGGCTTTCAGAGGCAATTACCGGAGCTCTCAATCACAGCCGCCGCTCTGAATGTCAACCAAGGACCTCCGTCGCTTCAGCTGCACCGAACGGAGGCCGCCGGGCAATTTCAGACCGAAAAACATCCCAGAGTGCTTTTCTCGCTTATTTTCTCTGCGGGGATTTCAAAAAGTCTTCGATCGGGAGTCGGGAGCCGTGAACCGAAGCAGCTCAAACGCTTGGTTTGAGCAAAAAGTATCTGAAGTTCAGAAAACATGAGATACTTGGTTCTTAAAGTAATGCTAATTGCATAATCAGATCTGCAACGATAAAGTAATCCAATAAGTAATCTGATTAATCTTGAGATGCCACACGCTGTGTTTGTAAGAAACAAATCCATCGTTAAGACATTTTTAACTCGAATACGAGTCCATGATCTGTAATAAAGCTTCCTCCAGTAAAAAAAAAAGTCAATTTCCTGTTGTCTCTCGCATCTAAATACAGCTTTTAAACTGTGCAGATTTCTCTCCTCATTCAGACCAGACCACTTTTTCGCTATTATGAATTATGGACTTGTATTTTTGTTCAAAAATGGGTTTGTTTCTTTTATGTGAGGCAGGGACTGTTTGCAATGTGCGTTTGTTTCCATGACCTCAAATGCACGTCAATGAGTGATTTATTTTTGAAAGAGACTTTCGGTTTGGCTCTGGACGGTTGTTGTTTTTCCTAAAAGCCTTTTGAAAATCACTGAAAATACACAACTGTGTTTCCAAATTGAACTATTTGCCCTAATATTTCCGTCTGGTTGTCGCTGGGCAGATCTGCACAGATCTAAACTGGACAGAAGGTGAACGTGACATGTTTTTGTTAAAAATATGAGATAATTTGTGATTTCAGCTAGCATGCTAAAGCATAGTTCTCCTTGCACCGCTTAATGCATTTTGAGAGATTCATTGGTCTTTTTTGCTTTAGACATTTATGATTAAAATGTTTATGGTAATGATTGAGTGGATAACAAGAAATTTGAGCCATCTTAAAAAAAAAGAGAGAGAAAAAAAGAAAGAAAAGCAATTATTGAGATGATCTTTGGTCTGTTGACGGGTGTGATAAAAAAAAAATACAAAAATATATTTTAATAATATGTATTTACATATTATTGTGTGTAAAATAAATTATTTTTACATTTTTAAAAATGATCTAAACATCTGAAATATGTAGTATTTTATATTATTTTTAATACACTTTTTTATATTGTTATAAATCATTCTGAAAAAAATTAATATTTTATTTCTATATATGTGTGTAATATGCATTTTTTAATATTATTTATAATATACATACATTTAAATATAATACAATATATATATAATTACTATAAAAAATAGTTTAGAAAAACTTGTAATATTAATATAATATTTATTTATATTATTTTGAGTATTTTTTTAAGAATTAGAAAAAATTTATATTTTTAATATATGTATTTAATATATGATTTGTATATATTTCATATAAATCATTCAGAAAATAAAAATAGTTTCTTTCTATCGTAAAAGTAAAATATATAAATATTTTTAAAAATAAAATATATTTTTTACAAGTTATTTGGGAGTGTGTGTGTATATATATACACATTCCCAAATAAATTGTAAAAAAATATTTTATTTTTAAAATCTAAAGATTTTAAAATTTTATTAATTTAACATTAATTTATATTATTTAAAATATAAAAAAAGATATTGAGAAAATCGCCTTTAAAGTTGTTCAAATTAAGTTCTTAGCAATGCATATTACTAATAAAAAATTAAGTTTTGATACATGGTTTTGGGGTCCAGTGTCGCATAAATAGTTTAATTATGATCTATGTTTTAATATATTGTAATAAAAATGTATCTTTTATTAATGAATTCATTATAATTTTTTAATGACAACGTGGGACAAAAAAGTAACAAACAACAAATAAAACAAAAATACAAATTTTAATATATGTGTTAATTTTGATTGAATGATGGCAATTAAATATTGAATGGATCATTATATTCACTAGAAAACAGATTTTAAGATACTTTTTCTGTCATTTTCAGTGCTCGACAGCTTCTGGGCTTGTTCATTTTAATTGTGTGGAAAAGAATTTGAACTTGAAACAACATTTAACCTGGAATAAGGTAAACATACTCTCTCTAGTCTGCTTTTCTTGAAATGCACACAGTCTGACGGCACTTTGCTCTGTTCAGCAGCTCTTTTTTTAGCAGGCAGGATCTCAGAGATGTTTCCTCACTTCGAGAATCGTCTGCTGGCGTTAAGAGTCGAACTGACTCACCGCTCCGGCAGAACAAAAGAAGGCCACTCCGACCGCTCCGGCTCTGATTAACAGCACATTAAGTGTGGGCCGACGAGAGGTGGGCAAACACATCGCTGGCGTCTTCCCATGAGTCAGCGCTTCTCGAAAACCGGAAGATTATTCCGATTCTACCTGTTCCTAATAGTTCCTGACAGTCTTGAAAGTTATTATGAAGCCTGAAATTAATGAGAAAGAAAAGAGACGCTGATTAGAGCGCCGTGTTCTTCTCCGAGAATGGCCTTTTGTTGAGCTCCCGGGTGAAAATTAAGCCCGCTTTTGGACGAACGAGGACTCGGGATTGTGATTAATGGTCTAGAGATCAACCTGGTGTCACACTGAGATGCACAAATGCAGAACAGGCTTTAACGAACCCGAGAACTCGGCGCTAACAAACGAGCGGCGCTCTGAAGGGGATCAGAAAATCACTTTATTATGTCGGGATTTTCCCTGCTTCATGTTAGCGCTCAATGGAAATGAGATTTTCAGCGGCGGATGCTAATATCTAGAGAGCAGGTTGGCTGATCGCTGATAAAATGCTGATATATATGCTATAATGTACAGAGAATTACTAAAATGAAATCTTTTTAAACTATATTTACTCATAATTCTCAAAAAAAATTTAATTAACAAATGCATTTATAACAAAAAACTTAATAAAATAAAAACATAATACAGAAATATTTAATACAATTATTCGTCCAAATTCACAAAAAAGTATTATAAATAAATAAATATGTTTATAATAAATAGAATAAAAATATAATATATAAAAAATAAAAATGTAAGAAATTATGGGAGTTGTTGACTGATTCATTCACAAAACTTTCGCTTTCTACTAAGAAACTTTGTTATTTTGCAAAAATTTTGTATTCTACTAAGAAACTTTATATATCCTGAAACTTTTGCGTTTATTCCCAAAACATTTGCATTCAACTAAGAAATTTTGTATGAATTTACAAAACTCTTGCATTTTACTGCGAAACTTTATATTTAATAACAAAACTTTTATGTTCATTACCACAACATTTGTGTTCTTCTAAGAAATGTTGTATTCATTTACAAAATGTATGCGTTCTACTGAGAAACTTTGTGTTCATTCACAAAACGTTTGTGTTCTACTGAGAAACTTTATATTTAATCGTAAATTTTTTGCATTCTACTAACAAACTTTGCATATATTTGTAAAGCTTTTGTTCTACTGAGAAACTTCACATTTAATTGCAAAACGTTTGCATTCAAGAAAACTTATATTATTTCCAAAACATTTGCGTTCTGCTAAGAAACTTTGTATTCATTTATAAAACTTTTGCATTTTACCGAGAAACTTTTGTGAAAAACTTTATTTGCAAAACATTTGCGTTTTGCCAAGAATCTTTACATTTAATTGTAAAACTTTTGCATTCTACCAAGAAACTTTGTGTTCATTCACAAAACTTTGGTGAAAAACGTTTATTGGCAAAATTTTTCTGTTCTACTGAGAAACTTTGCATTTAATTGCAAAACTTTTGCGTTCTAGTTGAGAAAACTTACATTATTCCACAAACTTTTGCATTCTACTAAGAAACTTTACATTCATTTACAAAACTCTTGTGTTCTACCAAGAAACTTTGCGTTCATTCACTGAAATTTTGCATTCTACTGAGAAACCTTACATTTAATAACAAAACTTTTGCATTTAATCCTAAAACATTTGCGTTCTACTAAGAAATTTTGTATTCATTTACAAAACTTTTGCATTCTACCAAGAAATTTTGCATTTATTCACAAAACTTTTGTGTTCTACTAAGAAACTTTACATTTAATCGTAAAATTTTTGCATTCTACTAAGAAACTGTGTATATTCGTAAAACTTTTCTGTTCCACTTGAGAAAACTTACATTATTCTCCAAACCTTAGCATTCTACTAAGAAACTTTGCGTTCTACCAAGAAACTTTGCTTTGTTCATTCACAGAACTTTTGCATTCTACTGAGAAACCCTACATTTAATAACAAAACTTTTGCATTTATTCCCAAAACATTTGCATTCTACAGAGAAATTTTGTTCATTCACAAAACTTTTGTGAAAAAGCATTTGCGTTCTACCTAGAATCTTTACATTTGATTGTAAAACTTTTGCGTTCTGCTAAGAAACCTTGCTTTCATTCACAAAACATTTGCATTCTACAGAGAAATTTTGCATTAATTCACAAAACTTTGCATTCATTACAAAACTTTTGTGAAAAACTTTGCCTTTATTTGCAAAACATTTGCGCTCTCTCAGAACTTTTGCATTCTACTAAGTTCATTCAAAAAACTTTTGCGTTCTACTCAGAAACTCTACATTTAATCGTAAAAGTTTTTAAATTCTACTGAGAAACTTTGCATTCATTTACAAAATGTTTGCATTCTACCAAAAAAACTTTGCGTTCATTCACAAAAATGTTGTTCTCATGAGAAACTTTCCCTCCATTTGCAAAACGTTTGTGTTCTCCTCAGAAACTTTACATTTAATAGTAAAACTTTTGCTTTCTACTGAGAAACATATGCGTTCATTAAAAAAAGTTTGTTATACTGAGTTACTTTACATTTAATAGTAAAACTTTTGCTTTTTACAGAGAAAAGTATGTTTATTCACACAACTTTTGTGTTCTACTGAGTAACTTTACTTTTAATAGTAAAATTTCTGCATTGTACTAAAAAAAACTTTGCATTTATTCACAAAGCATTTGTGTTCCACTGAGAAACTTTGCACTTAATCGTAAAACACTTGCGTTCTACTGAGAAACTTTGCGTTTATTTACAAAATTTTGTTCCACATAGAAACTTTTAGTAGTAAAACGTTTGCATTCTACAGAGAAACTTTTGTGTTCTACTGATAAACTTTACATTTCAAAGTAAATCTTTTGCATTCTACCAAGAAACTTTGTCTATTCTCAAAATTTTTGTGTTCTAATGAGAAGACTTGACATTTAATATTAAAACCTTTGCATTCTACTAAAAAACTTCGTGTTTATTCACAAAGCATTTATGTCCTACTGAGAAACTATACATTTAATAGCAAAACTTTTGCATTCTATTGTGTCATATTTTTCCGATCACCCTGTACCCTTGCCATTTGACTCGACATATCTTTCTGTATTAATTTTCAGTTTTGTCTTACAGTAATGTAAAGTAAAATGTAAATAAAACTGTTAACTCAAGGTCTTGTTTTAGTCTGTTCTGTACAAGAAATGGGCCACTAATGACAACAATTGATTGCCGCACAAATTCACAACATATATTCTATTGCACACTTATTAACTAACTATTCACTGTGAAGTTCACATCTGGGGACAGGTGGACTGGCCAGTACTGTACTTGTCATTTCCTGTGAGGGTCCAGTCGGGATACAGAAATTATTTTTAGCAGGAGAGGTGAATAAATGTGTTTTGCTATGACAGAGCAGCGAGTTTGTGTCGAAGAAGCAGGTTCATCAGCTCAGGATCCACTCACAGTTCCCCGGCGAAGCCGCTCCGCAGACAGACAGACGGACGGAGTGGGATGAGCTGGAAAAAGCTGTTCCGATAGTCATGACAGGAAACCGATGACTCACACTTCTCAGTAGGTTCATCTTCAGTTATTTATTTATTTGTTCTCAAGCACAATCGCATTCAGCTCGGAAAAGTGAAAACCGGATTTCACTCACTAACAAATGTTTATATGGGTGTGCATTTTATGCTTTAAATTCTGGATTATTCTCAATGAAGGAGCTTACACCCCTTTGTTAGTATACATTTGGCATAGTACCCCTAGTAAAAAAAAGTGATTTAAAATGCATTTTTTTAATACTAAGTGTAGTTCAAGTCTATTAACATATTTACTGACATATCGATCCAGAGTTACAAATAGTAAACAAACTATTTGGAGTACTACTTGTGCACAATGCACATTTCTTAATATTAAGCCTAAAATATGTTTTAATGTCACTCTTGATGAGGACTGTATGATCTTTATAATAATAATAAAAAATAATTATAAAAAAATAAAATCAGTCTTTAAATGCTAATTCCACTTTAGCACAATCAGATATACTTAAGTATATCTTTAGTTGGACTTCAGCACTACTTTCGCACAATTAATGTGCATTAATATACTAGTTACACTTTAAATATACAAGTACAACTGCACAGTATTTTTATTAAGTATACATAATATGGAAATGTATTTACAGTATACTTGGCATGAAATAAATGTATTTTAAATACATTTTAATATATTAATTTTTTACTGGGGACACGCCCAAATAATCTTTTTACAAATACTTTCCACAAACTCTCACTGTTTTTTTTTTGTTTTGTTTTGTTTTTTTTTTGACCTACAAAAGTCAGATTAGATATCTTCATAGACTTATGCATTATAATTGTATGTATTTATTTATTTATTTATTTATTGTTAATAAATTGTATCATATATATATATATATATGATACAATTTATTACTCGTAATAAACAATACGATTTATTGCTCGTACTGTACGTTAAAAATGTGGCAGATATAGACTATTTGATTTCACGTTCTTGTCAATCTACAGTAAATCCTGTGTTGTATCAGTTAAGTCTAACCACATTGTTATTGGATTATTTCCCTAAGATAATTTGCCTTATTTAGTTTCAGGACAATGAAATTAAACAAATTGATGTTTTATGTATTTTATAATTTACCAACGAGAGCGTTGGTCGCACACGCTTGCAAATGAGTCGTATTTACTGGCTATTCTTCATGAATAATACAGTCAACACTGATAATCAAAACACAATAATGAACGAAGCCAATTTACTTATCTTTCATTCACTGACGCCCAAACTTCGGCTCTGAAAGAAAACCTCGAGTTTTACCGGCAATGCGCGTGCACGTCTGGTAAACACATTCACGTTAATGATTTGAAGGCAGCATTAGTGCGACTCCACTGCATAATTAATTTGTCATAAATGCCGTACTTATGCATTGACAGCAAAAGAAAGGTTTATGAATCGCTGTTCTGACCACATATCCACAATGTGTTTCTCTGGCTGTTTTACTGTGCAAACATTTAACCCGAGACCCCGGAGACCGAATATTCAGGCCGAATATAATAAGGAGCGTTTACAGTCAGGGGAATGGATTATACCAGATTATTACGCCTTGAAGGTTAGACGCGCATAAAACAAAGAAACGGAGGAGAAACGCTGCCGCGACACGAGCGTCTCTTTAAACTGTGTCATGGTGGAAAAGAAAAATGTGTGACAAAGTCACGCACAGGTTCACAGAGAGGTCGTGACTTAACGGTGAGTTATTGAGTGCGGCTTAAGTTTACTGTAATAAATTCATATAATTAATAGAATATATTATATAAATATAAAAAGTGTATAATATGATTGTGTTAAGCTATTCTTTTAAATCAGTCTTCATAATATCAGAAAACCATGTCTTTTTGAGCTAGATGTGAGCATTTTTATGCACAATCCTGATTTAATTATCATTCTGTTGCTCACCGCAGATATTAATGACAGGCGACTTATTTAAATGCGCTTAAAAACAATTTATCATTCACATTCATGCAAAACAAGAATTCATCAAAACCGAATTAGCATCCGATGTTAGACATTATCGTTTGACTGTGCCAGGCCATGACTAAAGAGAGCCCTGGAGACATGCTTTTAATGTGCGTGTGGAATAATAAAACACATTAAGCGTCTGTTTCGATGTCTACCGCAAACATAATAACGTCAGCTGTCAAGATTTAAAAAAACACAGTCAAAAACAGCCTAGTAGACTCGCTTTGTTAAAAAAAAGTATTCACGTATCCATCACTACATACAAAAAGCATCAATATTTTTCATAAAGAGGGTCTACCTGAGGAAATTACTGTCGAACTCTCACGTCAACTGACAGAAATGGAGGCTAATGATATTTAGCGATCAATGCTAGCTCTATGTGCTCAGATTTCTCCATCATCAAACTCATCTGCCAAACGCTGCTGCTCTAATTTAAGATGTTTGCTTGCTCTTTAAAGTCAACTACTCTGCAGGTTTTTGTAATGTAGCATCACGTGGTATTGGCTAACCGGCTAGCAAATTAGCAGCCGGTTACTGCACTTTTCAGTGCACAGATGTGAATTAGCATAAGTGAGATTTTAGTACAGACCTGCAATTTGCATGTCAAAATTCATGCTGATTGTGAAAGGCAGATGTTGTCCTGTTGAAATGGTAAGTTAGCCTGTTAGCGAGCACGTTTGTGTAGACGTGCATACTGCTAATGTAGATAAATAAAGTTTGTCATTTTTAAGATTGGAAAGTCTTGGTTATTAAAGAGTCCTTCAGTTTAAAGAACCTGTTAAGTTTTTGCTAGAGTTGATACATCTCTATATTAGCTATTAGCATCTGCACAGATTGAAAAACACATTTTTAGCACATTTTCAGGTTTGGAACTGCATTAAAAACACATTTTTTTCAGTCTGTGCTAAAATGTATACATTTGTATTGTTGTCAGATTGTCAGAACTTTTTTCAAAATGGCGTTTTTGGAGATGGCTGCCGAGTGACCTAACTTGTGGTAAGTGTCTTAAAATGTTGTAAAATCCTGGTTATTCAAGAGCTGTTCACTTACAAGAACCAGTTATGGTATGTGTATATTAGCAATTTCTGTTAGCACAAACGGAAAAATTAAGTTTTAAGTATGATTTCAGATGGACAATCAACATATATAGTATTACTGATTTGAAATATATAATTGGAACAATTTTGACAAACCATTTTTCCAGATTTAATGCTACATAGAAAATAACATCCTGTGGGAGTTTCCAAGATGTCTTATTATTTGAAAAAAATGTCTTAATCTGAACTTTTTACTATTTAGTTACATTATTAACAAGTGTTTTGAAGAGGTTTAATGCTACATAGAAAATACCTTCCAGATGGCTTTTTTCGAGATGGATTTTTCCAATTACTGATCTTGTGGTAAGTGTTTTAAAATATCATAAAGTCTTGGTTATTCAAGAGTCGTTCAGTTAAATCAATCAATTGCGTTGTGTTTGTATATTAGCAATTAGCATTAGCACTGCAAAAACAGCATCTTTAATGTGATTTCAAGTGGAGAATCAATTAATAATCAAAATAATTTTGATTTTCATATTTCATGCTACATGAAGTGTCCAGTGGGAATTTTCAAGATAGTCGCCGAGCGAAATGACTTGGGGTAAGTTGTCTTGAAAGTATCATTATCTCAAAAATGCCATAATTTGGTCTATTAAAGATGAGTTTAGCTGAAATATAATATTAACAAATATTGAAGATTTTGATGATAAAATAACATCCAGTAGGCATTTCCAAGATGGCTGCCAAATGGCCTGACTTGAGGTAAATATCTTTTTCAAAAGACGTTCAGTTAAAACGAGTTGTGTTATGTGTGCATTACCAATTAGCATTAGCACCAAATGAAAAATTATGTTTTTAGTGCAATTTTAGATGGACAATCTAAATACCACAATAAACTATTATTCTGATTTCCATACTTGTATGCTATATAGAAAATAACATCCAGTGGGCATTTCCAAGATGGCCACAGAACAAATTGATGGTAAGTTGTCATAAAAATATCGTTATCTCAAAAATGTCATAATTTGACCTTTTAAAGATGAGTTTAGTATAATATTAACAAGTGTTGAAGATTTTGATATAAAAACAACGTCCAGTAGGCCTTTTTCAAGATGGCCGAAAAATGACCTAACTTGAAATAAATATCGTAAAATGTTGTTCAGTTGTTCAGGATAATCTTGATAAGCTATTTTTCTGATTTTCATACTTGAAAATCAAGTATGCTATATAGAAAATAATATCTAGTGGGTATTTCCAAGATGGCCGCCAAACAAATTGACTTGCAGTATGTTGTCTTGAAAATATCATTATCTGAAAAATAAAAAAAAAATTTAAACTATTAAAAAACGAGTGTAGTTGAAATATAATAAGTGTTGAAGATTTTGATATAAAAACAACATCCAGTGGGCATTTCCAAGATCGCTGCCGAATTACCAGTTCAGTTAAAACGAGTCGTGTTATGTATACATTAGCAAATAGCATTAGCAGAGACCGAAAAATAATGCTTTTAGAGCAGTATCAGGTGGACAATCTTGACAAACCAATTTTCAGATTTTCAAACTTGTATGCTAAATAGAAAATAACATCTAGTGGGCATTTCCAAGATGGCCGCCAAACGAACTGGCTTGCGGTAAGTTGTCTTGAAAATATCATTAGCTCAAAAAATGGGACAATTTGACCTATTCCAGACGAGTTTAGTTGAAATCTAATATTAACAAGTGTTGAAGATTTTGATATAAAAACAATGTCCAGTTGGCACTTCCAAAATGGCTGCTGAATTAGTTCAGTTAAACAACGAGTTGTATACATTAGCGGATAATAATGCTTTTAAAGCAATTCCAGGTGGACAATCTTGACATACCATTTTTCAGATTTTCATACTTGTTATATAGAAAAACACGTCCAGTGGGCATTTCCAAGATGGCCGCCAGGTGAATTTACATAAAAATACGCCATGATTAAGTGTCTTAATAATATCACTAATAAAAAAAATAACAATGTGACAAGTTGTCAGCATCCTAGCGCAGAGTGTGTGGGTTAACTGAAGTCAGATAAGTCACTGTTCACGGCTAGCCTATCGTTCACAAATGCTAATGACAAGGCAGTGAGTGAACGTAATGTTGTTGTTCCTAACTTTGCCAAAGTTATTTTGTCATTTCTCTGACAGCTTTCCGTTCCCACAGGCGTTTTCTCCTGACAGATCGGCCATGCTTCAAAAACACCTCAGTTTCTCCTCCATAACTCACAGCCAGCTGAAGTTAAATAATAGCGGCAGCGCCGCGCTCGCACCCGCAGCTGCAACGTTTTAATAACAGCTAATGCTCTTTCACTCATTTGTCATGTCGCACCTTTTCCGAACACAAGAAAGCCCAAATGACCTGAGGCGAGACCGAAATGTAAGCACAGCATGAAAAATGACATAATGGCTGAAATGCCGGCGCTCCTGCTGGCTGACAGGTGTTTGTGGAAGTCACATCAGCATCAGGCCGTACAGGAGCGTCGCTGCCACCCGCCGAGACACACGGGCGACGGGATTTTCCCCAAGAGGGCGCAGATTTATATTGGCGCTCGTCTCGTTAAGTTCTTGTCTGTTTTTAATAACTAATGATGCGTTATTGCAGCTGGGAATGATTAGGGAAGCGCGGCGTATCGAAGTGCGTGACAGGAGGGACGTTATTAGTGACATGTTTGAAGGAGAATGTTTGATTTAGTTTTAAATGATTAAGAGTCAGTGATTTTTGCTTTTGTTATTTTTAATGTTTTACATTTTCTGAATTGAAATCATATTGTGTATGTACTCACGTTTTCTGAAATAATAACGTTCAGTCAAACAAACATTACAGGATAAAGCAGCTTGATGACTATCACTAACCCGCTGTAATATTGTGTGTTTTTAAGCAGCTCTTGACATGTAATCAGTGCTGATGTCGAGTGATGATCCCTAAACCGCAGGTGAGCAGATTACACACCGTCAGCGCTGCTTTGGTTAGCAGTGAGATTCGTGCGGCTCGACTGAGTTTGCTGGAGTCTCTTCAAATCTATTTCGTCTGTCAGCATCTCATCTGCAGTAAAATCCCTTTGGCACTGTAACAAAACAATGACTTTTATTAAAAAAAAAAAAAAATCCACTCCTGTTGCAGCCTTAATTAAACATTGTATAGCTGTATAAAACAGCAGACACGCTTTTATTCAACGCCACTCGAGCATGAAAGCCAGACTGGGAGTTTTTTCTAGAAACATCATCTCAAAAAAAGAGAAAGCCGCAGCAAAGATGCAGTTTTCTTAGCCGAGGCCTTAATGTTGTTTGTTTAGGACGTGTACGAGCATGCAGCGCGCTGACAGTCCTCAGAGAGAAGCCGTCAGCGTGTGTGAAGAAACTCCTCGCTGCTTTAGCTGTCATTTCTACAGAATGCTGTGAGCCCTTAGCTTAACAATCACAGACTAAACTATTTTTAGCGCGCTTCCCCGTGCTAACTCACCACAATGATACGTGTCAGCGGTACTGAATGGTTGCTAAGGTGTTCTGGGTATTTTAACATGTTGCTATGTGGTTGCTAAGGTGTTCTGGATGGTTTTAACCCATTACTATGTGGTTGCTACGGTATTCTGGTGGTTTTTACCAGGTTATGTGGTTGCTGAGGTGTCCTGGGTATTTTAACATGTTGCTATGTGGTTGCTAGGGTGTTCTGGATGGTTTAACCAGTTGCTATGTTGTTGCTAAGGTATTTTGATGTTATTTTACCATGTTATGTGGTTGCTAAGATGTTCTGGGTACTTTAACATGTTGCTAAGGGGTTGCTAAGGTGTTCTGGATGGTTTTAACCCATTGCTATGTGGTTGCTAAAGTGTTCTGGTATTTTAACATGTTGCTATGTGGTTGCTAGGGTGTTCTGGATGGTTTTAACCAGTTGCTGTTGTTGCTAAGGTATTTTGGTGTTATTTTACCATGTTATGTGGTTGCTAAGATGTTCTGGGTATTTTAACATGTTGCTAAGGGGTTGCTAAGGTGTTGTGGATGGTTTTAACCCATTACTATGTGGTTGCTATGGTATTCTGGTGGTTTTTACCAGGTTATGTGGTTGCTGAGGTGTCCTGGGTATTTTAACATGTTGCTATGTGGTTGCTAGGGTGTTCTGGATGGTTTTAACCAGTTGCTATGTTGTTGCTAAGGTATTTTGATGTTATTTTACCATGTTATGTGGTTGCTAAGATGTTCTGGGTACTTTAACATGTTGCTAAGGGGTTGCTAAGGTGTTCTGGATGGTTTTAACCCATTGCTATGTGGTTGCTAAAGTGTTCTGGTATTTTAACATGTTGCTATGTGGTTGCTAGGGTGTTCTGGATGGTTTTAACCAGTTGCTGTTGTTGCTAAGGTATTTTGGTGTTATTTTACCATGTTATGTGGTTGCTAAAGTGTTCTGGTATTTTAACATGTTGCTAAGGGGTTGCTAAGGTGTTCTGGATGGTTTTAACCTGCTTCTATGTGGTTGCTAAGGTGTTGATCTGTTACTATGTAGTGGCTAAAGGGTTATGAGTGGTTTTAACCTGTTGCTATATGGTTGTTAAGATGTTCACCCATTGCTACGTAGTTGCTAAGGGGCTTTGAGTGGTTTTAACCTGTTGCTGTGTGGTCGCTAAGGGTTAACTCATTGCTATGTAGTTGCTAAGGAGATATGAGGGGTTTTAACCTGTTGCTATGTGGTTGCTAAGGTGTTAATCTGTTACTATGTAGTGGCTAAAGGGTTATGAGTGGTTTTAACCTGTTGCTGTGTGGTCGCTAAGGGTTAACCCACTGCTATGTTGTTGCTAAGGAGCTGTGAGTGGTTTTAATTTGTTGCTGTGTGGTTACTACAGTGTTATTCTGTTGGTATGTCGTTTCTAAGGTTTTTGGGTTTTTTAATCACATTATTTGGATGCCAAGATATTCTGTGTGTTTTTACCACATTATGTGGCTGTTAAGGTGTTCAAGGCTGTTTTTAGTAGGTTAAGTTGTTTGCAATGTGTTCAAAGTGGGTTTTTACCAGGTTATGTGGTTTCTAAGGTGTTAACCTGTTGATATGTAGTTGCTCAGGAGTTATGAGTGGTTTTAACTTATTGCTGTGTGGTTGGTAAGGGTTAACTCATTGCTATGTAGTTGCTAAGGAGATATGAGGGGTTTTAACCTGCTTCTATGTGGTTGCTAAGGTGTTGATCTGTTACTACGTAGTGGCTAAAGGGTTATGAGTGGTTTTAACCTGTTGCTATGTGGTTGTTAAGATGTTCACCCATTGCTACATAGTTGCTAAGGGGCTGTGAGTGGTTTTAACCTGTTGCTGTGTGGTCGCTAAGGGTTAACCCATTGCTGTGTTGTTGCTAAGGTGTTAACCCGTTGTTGAGTGGTTTTAACACATTATGTGGTTGCTAAGGTGTTCAGGATGGTTTTAACTCATTGCTGTGTGGTTGCTAAAGTGTTATGAGTGGTTTCAACACATTATGCGGTTGCTAAAATGTTGTATATGATTTTAACCTGTTGCTATGTGGCTGCTAAGGTGTTCTGGTTGGTTTTAACATATTATGTGGTTGCTGCCCATTGTTATGTGGTTGTTAAGGTGTTCAGGATGGTTTAAACCTACTGCAATGTGGTTGCTAAGGTGTTATGAGTGGTTTTAACCCATTGTTTGTGATTACTAAGGTGTTGTAGATGGTTTAACCTGTTGTTATGTGGTTGCTAAGGTGTTCAGGATGGTTTTAGCTAAGGTGTTATGAGTGTTTTTAACACATTATGTGGTTGCTAAAGTGTTGTAGTATTTTAAACCTGTTGCTATGTGCTTGTTGTTGTGTTCAGGATGGTTTTAAACCATTGCTATGTGGTTGCTAATGTGTTATGAGTGCTTTTAACACATCATGTGGTTGCTAAGGTGTTGTTGATGGTTTTAACGTGTTGCTATGTGGTTGCTAAGGTGTTCAGGATGGTTTTTAACTCATTGCTATGTGGTTGCTAAAGTGTTATGAGTGGTTTCAACACATTATGTGGTTGCTAAAATGTTGTATATGGTTTTAACCTGTTGCTATGTGGTTGCTAAGGTGTTCTGGTTGGTTTTTATGTATTATGTGGTTGCTAAGATGTTCTGGTTGGTTTTTACGTATTATCTGGTTGCTAAGGTGTTCTGGTTAGTTTTTACATATTATGTTGTTGCTAAGGTGTTGCAGATGGTTTTACCCATTGTTCTGTGGTTGTTTAAGATAATTAAAAGGATGGTTTTAAACCTACTGCGATTTGATTGCTAAGGTGTTGTAGATGGTTTTAACCTGTTTCTATGTGGTTGCTAAGGTGTTCAGGATGGTTTTTAACCCATTATATGTGGTTGCTAGGGTGTTATGAGTAGTTTTAACACATAATGTGGTTGCTTGTTGTATATGGTTTTAACGTTATGCTGTGTGGTTACTAAGGTGTTCTGGGTGTTTTTAAATACAATAAGGTGTTGTAGATGGTTTTAGCTCATTGCTAAAATAATCTGTACATTTAACCAGAATCCCTCAGTTTCGTGAAATTTGCACGTCTGATCTCTATGAAAACAAAGCGGTTTTATGAACAATTTGAATTAGCCTTAGCAAACGGCGCTAATATGAGTAAACAAACTACATAATTCCGATTGTACATTTGATTTTCCGGTGTTTTGAAGCTGGTATTGTGTTGTGCTGGATGATCCGTGAGCACTCGTCTAATGGACTCTATGAAAGCGTCTTTTATTCCGTGTGAAGTTCAGGCCTGTGTGCGTTTACCATACAACCGGGACAAAAAATAAGCCCGTCTGAGAGACAGAGAGAATAAAGGAGCTCATGAATTTATATAAGATGCTGCTGAAGTCTGGAGGGATCGGACAGCGCGGGACAGAGCTTATGAATTCATCCAGAGCTAGTGAGCTATAAAATGGACTTTCTGATTCCCCGAACGCCCCGTACGTCCAGCTCTTCCCGCGCAATTACAGAAAAAACTCACGTCCAGACGCCGCATTCAAATGTGCTAAACGTTTAGCTATACCGGGAACGAACGCTGATTAATTCACGTGTGAAATATGACGCAGGTTTATGACCATGTATATTAGGGTTTGTGACAGGAAGATCGTGTGTTTTTGAGGAGAATCTGACTAGAAAATAAGTGAAACAATCCCACAGACTTCTTTGTTTGTTTAAAATGTATAAAACCACTCTGAAAACCATAGAAGCTGCAACAGTCAGTACCCTGGTGAAAAATCCAGCATATGCTGGTGTATGTTTTGATGCTGGGATGCTGGTTAGGTAGGTTTTGATGCTGGTTTATGCTGGTCCTTGACCAGCAACATGACCAGCAAAAACCAGCAAAGGACCAGCTTAAACCAGCTAAGGACCAGCATAAACCAGCATCAAAACCTACCTAACCAGCATTCCAGCATCAAAACATACCTGCCAGCATATGCTGTTTTTTTCACCAGGGTAGTATGAATATTACACATTTACCACCATATGCTACACATATATGTTTGTGTAGATGACAACATATAAATATATAATTTTTGTGAATGGCAACATGAATTGGACATGAGAGCAACTGATTTTTTTTTTGCTTAAATTTCAATTACCATAGTTATTTTTTTTTTTTTGCTTAATTGTATAGGTTTTTATTTACTTATGTAAATATTCATCTTATTTATCTTCCAAATTATTTAATTTAATCATTCATTCTTTCCTTTATTGCAGTTTCTACACGTATCCAATTCTAATTGAATTTGAAAGAAATGAATGAGTTTATTTAAGCAAAGACTTTATTGCAGATTCTGAAGGGTTTTTTTTAAGTATTCATTCATTTGATAAGATTTCCAGAATCTGCAATAAATAAACAAACAAACAAGATTTATTTATATAAATCTTATTTATTTATTTTACTGATGAATAAGATGTTTTTTTGTTTGTTTACCTTAAGCATTCATTGCAGATTTGTTCAAAGAGTTACACATCTTGGGTGTTTGTGTGTGTGTTGCAGATTCTGGAAATGTTAAAGAAATATATATTTGTTTGTTTGTTTGTGTATATATTTATTTATGTATTGTTAAGCCATTTGTGGCAGAATTATTCGAAGAGTTGCACATCCTATTTATGTATTTATTTTTGTTTGTTTGTTTAGTTTTTTTTTTTTTTTTTAGATTATTTTAAATAGTTTAACCAAAACAAATATCCAGTTTCTGAAATATTTATTTATTTTTATATTTTTTTATTTATTTATGTTAAGCCTTTATTGCAGATTTCTTCAAAACGTTAGTTCCTGTTTTTATTTTGTTTTATTATTTTATTTTATTTTATTTTATTTTTAAATAGTTGGACCAAAACAAATATCCAGTTTCTGATATATAATATTTATTTATTTATGTTAAGTCTTTATTGCAGATTTACAGATTCATTTAACAAAACTGACCTCTTTTTATTTAATGTAATAACCTTTCTTTATTTTAACCATGCTTAAGTATTTATTTCCAATTAATTTCCTGTAAGATACAAAGATATTTGTTTAAATATCTACAAAATTCATCAAAACATTTTTATAGTATCTATAGTGTTTGTTTGTGTGCTTTTAATTAAATGCTTAACCTTTGTAAGATCAATCATATATTCTTCCAGCTGCAGTTTTAATATCTTTCTGTCAGCTGTGATGATGTGACTTCGTATCCAGACTCTGGTGGTCTCCGATCTCTCAGGGAGCCGCTAACAGCTGGGTGTTTTGGTCCAAATCTCCCCCACCGCGACGGTGCAATCAGCTCCGTAATTAGGATTCAGCGCCGGCCTCCTCTGCCACTTTCAATTGGCGCCAACATGGCAGCCGAGGAGTAAATCAGGTCTGGTGGTTCAGCCCAGAGACACAGACAGAAACCAAGCTACAGCTTGTCTGCTTGAGCGTAACTGCGGCGATTTTGGCGGGAAGCGTTCCCGCTCATTCAACTGACTTATTGAACGCTACTAATTGGCGCTAAATTAGTGCACTGAATCATAGAAAAGTCGATTCCGTGTACATACATGAGCACATGTGACACCGGCATCGCATACGTTGACAAGAGTCGGCCCACGGTGTCACGTCTTACTGCCAGGCGTGAATTAACAATTAACCAACTGTTGTTTCATAGCAACCGACACTCATTAAGAAGTTCATCATTGGCTGCTATATTCAGCACACTACCCTTGGGGTGGGCGTACATCCAGCGCAAACATCTCTTATGAAGAGATATGAAAAGATGAAGTGGAAACTAATGTTGAAAGACATGTCAAGACATCATATAACAGCCGGTCCCGGGAGAGGCTCTCTATCACTTGTGTTCGCGCGGAGGCGACGGCTTGAGTTTTGCGTTTTTCGGAGTATCTATATTTTACATTCGGCCCAATTAGATCAAGTCAGCAAAGTTTTAAACCTGCAAATTATTGCTTGAGCAAAACTGTGAAGATGCAGATGAGAAATATAAGGTTTGTGGTCCTTGAAGTGTAAAACGTTGCCGAAACATTGTCAGATGGTTGCATAAATGTTCTGAATTATCGTTACAGTTGTTTTCCACACGGTTACTTATTTTTCTGAGACTAAAGAGTCTACAGATATGGCTCGAATAAATAGTGTTCGTTATTTTCGTCCTTTTTATTTTCTGTCAACGAAGAACTGTATAAGTACACTCGCTTGGAATTTTAAATGTACACATTATCAAATGGAAAAAACAAAACAATGCTAGCCGATGAAACCTGATGATGCCTACATATCAAAAGTGCTAGATTTGCAAGTGATAAACTCAATGCTGTGACACTAGTGATTTACGAAACAGTATGGCTTGAATGAACATTGTTCGTTTTCGTACATTTTATCGTACGCCAACAAGTCCAGCAAGTTACACTCTGAAGTTTAACACCAAGTAAGCATTAGCAAACGTGTTAATAACATACAATAGGTACTCTTAAAATGCTAATTGAGCAAGTTATGCTCTGGAGTTTTAATACTTAGTTATGTTACTTTTTCAAATGTCTAACCACAAGTTAGCATTAGCAAACATGCTAATAACACAAAATGCTTACATAAAACTCCTTTTGGGCACTACAAGTATTACATTTGGAGCGTAACTTGTGGAGCTAACATGCTAATAACATACAGTTATGACTTTTTAATTTCTAAATTTGACAACTGTGGCTTAGTATGTCATAATTTTGACTTTTTGTCTTAATTTTGTCTTTTTATCTCAGTTATGATTTAGTACATCAAAATTTCATAGTTCCATTTCAAAAATTTTGTCTCATAATTATGACTTTGTATGTTATAATTTCATTTTCTCATTATCTCGTAATTTCAAATTTGCCGTAATTGTGACTTAGCATAATTTCGATGTATGATTCTTTTTATGTCATATTTTTTCTTTTTATCCCATAATTATGACTTTGTCGTAATTTCAGCGTTTTATCCCATAATTTAAAATTTGTCATAATTGTGGCTTAGTATGTAATTTGTCTCATAATTCTGACTTTTTATCTCATAATTATGACTTTTTAATCTTATAATTTCAATTTTGTTATAACTGTGGCTTAGTATAAGTCTTAAATTCTTGTCAATTCTGTCTTTTTTATCATAATTATGACTTGATATGTTATAGTTTCAGTGTTTTATCTCATAATTATTTCTTATATCATAATGTTGACTTTGTCATAATTGTGACTTAGTATGTCATAATTTAGATTTTTTTATGTCATATTTTGAATTTGTCATAATTATGGCTAAGTATGTCATACAATGGGTACTTAAAACTCACATTTAGCACTTAGAAGTACAAGTTTTGTGAAACGTTATGCACTGAATTTTGGAGTTTTTTTTTTGTTTGTTTGTTTGTTTTAAATGTCCTCATGTACCAAATAGTAAAATAGCACACAATGGTACTTAAAACTCACATTCGGCACCTAAAATGATACAAGTTTGGTGAGACAAGTTGTGCATGATTAGCATGTTGCTAGCATGTTTCTAGCATGATTAGCAAGTTGCTAGCATGTTTCTAGCATGGTTAGCAAGTTGTTAGCATATTGTTAGCATGCTTCTTGCATGATTTGCAAGCTGTTAGCAAGTTGCTAGCATTTTTCTAACATGATTAGCAAGTTGCTAGCATGTTTCTAGCATGATTAGCAAAGTTGCTAGCATGTTTCTAGCATGATTAGCAAGTCGCTAGCATGTTTCTAGCATGATTAACAAGTTGTTAACATGTTGCTAGCATGATTAGCAAGGTTGCTAGCATGTTTCTAGCATGATTAGCAAGTTGCTAGCATGTTTCTAGCATGATTAGCAAGTTGTTAGCATATTGTTAGCATGCTTCTTGCATGATTTGCAAGCTGTTAGCAAGTTGCTAGCATTTTTCTAACATGATTAGCAAGTTGCTAGCATGTTTCTAGCATGATTAGCAAAGTTGCTAGCATGTTTCTAGCATGATTAGCAAGTTGCTAGCATGTTTCTAGCATGATTAACAAGGTTGCTAGCATGTTTCTAGCATGATTAGCAAGGTTGCTAGCATGTTTCTAGCATGATTAGCAAGTTGCTAGCATGTTTCTAGCATGATTAGCAAGTTGTTAGCATATTGTTAGCATGCTTCTTGCATGATTTGCAAGCTGTTAGCAAGTTGCTAGCATTTTTCTAACATGATTAGCAAGTTGCTAGCATGTTTCTAGCATGATTAGCAAAGTTGCTAGCATGTTTCTAGCATGATTAGCAAGTCGCTAGCATGTTTCTAGCATGATTAACAAGTTGTTAACATGTTGCTAGCATGATTACCAAAGTTGCTAGCATGTTTATAGCATGATTGGCAAGGTTGCTAGCATGTTTCTAGCATGATTAGCAAGTTGCTAGCATGTTTCTAGCATGATTAGCAAGTTGCTAGCATGTTTCTAGCATGATTAGCAAGTTGTTAGCATATTGTTAGCATGCTTCTTGCATGATTTGCAAGCTGTTAGCAAGTTGCTAGCATTTTTCTAACATGATTAGCAAGTTGCTAGCATGTTTCTAGCATGATTAGCAAAGTTGCTAGCATGTTTCTAGCATGATTAGCAAGGTTGCTAGCATGTTTCTAGCATGATTAGCAAGTTGCTAGCATGTTTCTAGCATGATTAGCAAAGTTGCTAGCATGTTTCTAGCATGATTAGCAAGTCGCTAGCATGTTTCTAGCATGATTAACAAGTTGTTAACATGTTGCTAGCATGATTAGCAAAGTTGCTAGCATGTTTATAGCATGATTAGCAAGGTTGCTAGCATGTTTCTAGCATGATTAGCAAGTTGCTAGCATGTTTCTAGCATGATTTTCAAGCTGTTAACATGTTGCTATCATGTTTATAGCATGATTAGCAAGTTGTTAGCATGTTGCTAGTATGTTTCTAATATGATTAGCATTTTATTAGCATGATTAGCCAGTTATTAAGATGTTACTAGCATGATTAACAAGCTACTAACGTGACTCTAGTTGCTAGGCTTGGTTAGTGATAGATAGATCTAAGTCTATGGGATTTTATTCCAGTTTTAATCGTCAGTTTTAGGAAAATCGTAAGTCTGATCAGTTAGAAAAGAGATGGCAACTCGAGTCAGATCAGTCTGAAGATCTGGGCTGAGTTTGGCGTTTGTAGAGTTAAAGCTCTAAAGGAAGATACAGTCAGAAATTATAGTCTCAGAAGAAAAATAACTGTAAGTTTAAATAGCATTTCAGTAAGTCGACTTTCTCAGACCAACTTAATAACATACAGTGGGCACATAAAAATCTCTGTTGGGCATTTTAAGCAGGCCTGTTATATTTGGAGTGTAACTTGTGGCACCAAACTTTAAATTAGGAGTTTGTACTAATTTATTACCATAAGTTAGCATTAGCAAACATGCTAATAACATACAATGGGTACTTACAAATCACATGTAGCACTTAAAAACTATGACATGTTTTGTGCAACAAGTTATGCTCCATAGTGTACTTTAGGGTTTGGGTTTAGGTTTTTGTTTCAGTGTCTAATTGAGATTTAGCGTACAATATACAATATGTAGCAAGCGTGCTTAAAAAGTATGTTTTAACCTTCATCCGTGCTGCTTGAGAGTTAATGGAGCTGATTATTATTCATGGTGAAATATCTGCTGCATTGGGTGAGGTATTTATAGTATTAGTGTGGCTGCGGGGATGGTGTTGTTTTTTTACCGTTGTGCATAAGATTTCAAGCCATCCGCCGACAGAAGGAAGTGCCTCCGTTTTCTGTCAGAGTTTAGCACCCTCGCCTACTTGTGCCATCCGTTAGACAGTTGCCATAGATATCCCATAATGCCACTAGCGCAGCAATGCAGAAAAACTAGAAGACGACAGGAAGCTCAGTCCATTAGCCCATGAAGATGCTGTTACGTTAGTGAGCACTCATATTTCTGGAAGCCCCTTTCTGCCATAATCATAATTTGGTAAGTCATAATTATGAGGTCAAAAGTCAAAATTATGACTTTGAAAGTTAAGACTTTAAAATGACTTTAAAAGTCATAATTATGACATAGTAAGTCATGCTTTAAAATTTATATTCATAAAAAGTCATAATTATAAGAAGATTATGAAGTCGAAATAATGGCATAAGTCAAAATTGAAAAAAGTCACAATTATGACATACTACATCATTAAATTAAAAATGTAATTATGATGGCCATTTTATTTGCTTTTTATCTCATAAGTTTGACTTAGTATGCCATAATTTCAATGTTTTATCTCATAATTTAGAATTCGTCACAGTTTTGGCTTAATATGTCATAATTTTTACTTTTTATGTCATAATTTTGTCGTTTTTTTGTCAAGACTTTTTATCTCATAATTATAACAGTGTATCATAATTTCAACGTTTTATCTCACAATTATTTCTTATCTCATAACGTTGAATAATAAGTTTAATGTAGTATGTTGTGACTCTTGTCTCATAATTGACTTTTTCATCATTTCAGTTTTGTCGTAAGTATGACTTAGCGGTAAATGTATTGTCTTTCATTTATACTGTTTTCAAATAAAAATGCATATTGTAATAAAAATATATTTTTTGCATTTTAAAGTCTTAATTCTGACTTTTTATCTCATAATTATTAGTATGTCATAATTTCAAGTTGTGTTATAATTTAGATTTTTCTCAGAATTATGAATTTTTATCTCATATTGTGGCATAGTATGTCATAATTTAGCTTTTTAATGTGATAATTCTTGATAATTTGTTTTCTCCTAATTATGACTTCTTATCTCATAATTTCTAAATTGTCATAATTGTGACTTAGTATGTCATCATTTTGACTTTTTGTCATAATTTAGTTTTTTTATCTCGTAATTATGACTTTTGAAAACGAATTTTGAAAACGTTTTATTTCATTATTTCTTATCTCATAATTTCAAATGTGTCATAATTGTAACTTAGTATGTCAGAATTTCTACTTTTTTCATAGATTTGTCTTTTATAATTAAACTTTTATAATCTGTCTTTTATAATTTCAACTTTTTATGTCATTTTTTTTTTACTTTTTGTCTCATAATGTCGACTTTGTCATAATTCCGATATACGTCACAATTTGATTTTTCTTTATCTCATAATTTCAACTGTTATAATTGTGGCATTTCATATTATTTCATTTCATTTCATTGTAGTATTTCATAATTTCCACTTGTCATAATTATTTCTTATCTCATAATGTCGACTTTTTGTCATAATTTTGACTTATCTCATAATTATTTCTTATCTCATAATGTCGACTTTGTCATAACTGACACTTATATTGTCACAGTATGTCATAATTTTGTTTCTTTATCTCATAATTATGACTTAATATGTCACAATTTCAACGTTTTATCTCATAATTATTTATTATCTCAATTTCTAATTTGTCATAATTGTGGCTTAGTATGTCATAATTTCAACTTTTTGTCTTAATTATTTTTTATCTCATAGTGTCGACTTTGTCGATTTAGTTTTTTATCTCATGATTATGACTTAAGATGTTATAATTTCAATGTTTTATTTCATTATTTCTTATCTCATAATTTCAAATGTGTCATAATTATGACTTAGTATGTCATTTCAACTTATATCTCATAATTATTTATTTTTTTATCTTGTCACAAGTTGTCTTTTTCTCATAATTTCAACTGTCATAATTGTGGCTTAGTATTTCATAATTTTAACTTATGTCATATTTTTTACCTTTTTATCTCATAATTTCTAAATTCTAAATTTATCATTTCAACTTGTATCTCATAATTATTTCTTCTCAAACTGTTGACTGTCACAATTGTGGCTTAGTATGTCATAATTTTGTCTTTTTATTTCATAATTATAACTTAATATGTCATAATTTCAGCATTTTATCTCATAATTATTTCTTATCTCATAATGTTGCCTTTTTCATATTTTGACTTTTTGTCCTAATTATGACTTAATATGTCATCATTGTAGTGTTTTATCTTGTAATTATTTCTTATCTCATAATTTCACATTTGTCATAATTGTGGCTTAGTATATCATAATTTATACTACTTTTCATAATTTTGTCTTTTTATCTTATAATTATGACTTAGTATGTCATCATTTCAATTTATATCTCAATTATTTCTTATCTCATATCTCGTCACGTCAACTTTGTCATAATTGCCATTTAGTACGTCATAATTTCGACTGATGTCACAATTTAGATTTTTTCTTATAATTTGCACTGCCATAACTGTAGCTTAGTATGTCATTATTTCGACTTTTTGTCAGAATTGTTTCTTATCTCATAATTTCATAATTTTGACTTTTCATCTCATAAAGTCGACTTTGTCATAATTGTCACTTAGTATGTCATAAGTTTGACTTTTTGTCATAATTTTGTCTTTTTATCTCATAATGTTGACTTAATATGTCATAGTTTCAACCTTTTATCTTAGAATTATTTCTTATTTCATAATTTTAAATTTGCCATAATTGTAGTTTAGTATATCATAATTTCTACTTTTTGTCATATTTTTTTTTGTCTCATAATTATTTCTTATCTCGTATTATCTCATCACATGTTGACTTTGTCATAATTTCAACCTTTTATGTCATAACTTTGACTTTTTATCTCATAATGTCGACTTTCAATTGTCACTTAGTATGTCATAATTTCGATTTATATCATAATTTCAACATTTTATCTCATAATTATTTCTTACCTTATAATTTTGAATTTGTCATAATTTCAACTTTTTATCTCATGAAGTCGACTTTGTCATGGTTGTCACTTAGTCATAATTTTGACTTTTTGTCATAATGTCTTTTTATCTAATAATTAATGACTAATGACTTGATATGTCATAATTTCCACTTTTTTATCTCATAATTATTTCTTATCTTATAATTTCGAATTTGTCATAATTGTGGCTTAGTATGTCATAATTTCTATTTTTTGTCAATTTTGTCTTTTTATCTTATAATTATGACTTAATATGTCGTAATTTTAACTTATATCTCATAATTATTTCTTTATTATCTTGTCACATGTTGTCATTTATTATGTCATAATTTCAACTTTTGTTGACATAATTTTGATTTTATCTCATAATTTTAACTGTCATAACTGTGGCTTAGTATGTCATTATTTCGACTTTTTGTCAGAATTATTTCTTATCTCATAATTTTGACTTTCATAATTTTGACTTTTTATCTCATAAAGTCGACTTTGTCATAATTGTAACTTAGTATGTCATAATCTGACTTTTTATTTCATAATTATGACTTAGTATGTCATAATTTCAACTTATATCTCATAATTATTTCTTATCTCATATTATCTCATCACATGGTGACTTGTCGTCATAATTTCAATTTTTTATGTCATAACTTTGACTTTTTATCGAATGTCGAATTTTTGTCATAATTGTGACCTAGTATGTCATAATTTCGACTCATAATTTTGTCATAATTTAGATTTTTTATCTCATAACTGTGGCTTAGTATGTCGTTTGACTTTTAAAGCATAATTTTGACTTAGTATGTCATAATTATTACTCAACTAAGAATCTCATAATGACAACTTTTACAACAGTGTTGGTGTATTAATGCTTCCATACACATCAGCAGACTTAGCACATGTAATGAGCGCAGAACTGACAGGAACTGCCTGCTTTCGTCTTTTATTCCAGTCACATCGAGCTCCCCGAGCATTTATCGTCGAATCAGAGCGACGACCCTACAAACCGTAGCCGCTTTGTGACAGCTCAGTGAAAAGGAAGGACGAGAGATTTAGTTGTAAGAAGAAGGAGAAGCCTTCAGGGTATCCCTTTCAAAAGTGTAAATGAATCATGAAATCAGCCTAAAACGGAAGAGCGCGTTGTGTAACAGTTGGCAAAACGGCAGGGTTTTTTGTGACTGCTGAGGAGAATTCAAACTCCAGAAGATGTTTCTGGTTGCCAACGCGTTCTGGTGCCGACTGGCCTCCGCTCAGGCTAAGTTTGGCTCTCACGCCAAAGCCGATCAGCATGTGCGGCAACCCACACGTGTGGCATAGGTATATGAATCAAACAGAACAAGTGCAAAAGGCTGAGAATCTGAATGGAAGTTAGTGAAAGTCAAAAGGTCACCATCTGGTACACCAAAACTTCTGAATATTACACTGAATATGCATCCTCAGCCTTAAACCCCTATAAAATTCATAAAAGATGGCTTTTTATATTGCTTTTAATAAAAAAAAAACTGTTGAAATTGGTGCTACATGACTAGAGAAAATAGAGAAAAGATCATATTTCACCCTAATATCAAAATAAATTATTAAGAAAAAAAAAGTATTTGTAAGAAAACAGAAAAATAAAAGTACATAAGACAATTTTTAAGCATTTTACATAAAAATGACGTGCTATTAAATATATGATCTTTTTTTATAATTAATTTGTAAAAAAAAAACAAAGAAAAAAAAACATTATAATTGTTTTCTTTTTTCTTTTTCCTTTAATTTAAAAAATAAAAAATAGATGTTAAATAATTAAAATTGTAAAAATAAATAAATAAATAAATTGTAGAAGGAAAAAGAATAAATAAATAAATATATAACACACACACACACACACACACATTTTTTATTAAATGTTGAATTATATTAATATTATTTAAATAAAAAAAGTATAAGAATTATGTGCAAAATAATTTTATTACTGTATTAAAATAAATGTAATTCATTCATTAAATTGTTATATTTATATTATTTACATTTTGCCTTTTTTCAGTTTATGCTGATTTTGATGAAGAAAATGCTCAGAAAGAATGATTTTCCTTAACTTGATTAAAATAAATTGAATTATTTATAATTTAAATAATTATATTAATATTATTTGTAAATGTTTTGTCTTTCATTTATCCTGTTGTCAATTAAAAACATATGTTATGCCAAGAAATAATTAGTTTTTATTACTGTATTCATGTTTTATTTTACTTAATTTTATAAATATAATATTTTTGCAGCATTTTGCACAACAGTGACATGTAATATGCTGTTAAATCTTTTTATCTTTTACGTTTTTAGCAAGTTAATCTAATTTTCTATAGCCTTTTGTAACTTTGAAATAGCATTTTAATTGCTTTCATTTATGCTGATTTTAATGAAAAAAAAAAAAATGCCCAGAAAGAATGATTTTTGTTACTGTATTAAAATAAATAATAAATGTATTGTCTTTCATTTATGCTGTTTTTATTTTAAAAATAAATAAATAAATAAGTTTGTTATGCCAAGAAGTAATTATTTTTAATCTAAAATTTAGTTTCATTTAATGTATTAATATATTATTTTTTGCAGTATTTTACACAAGTGACATGTAATATGCTTTTAAATCTAAATGTAAAGAAAAATAAATTAAAAAAATTAATATGATTTTCTATAGCCTTTTGTAGCAATAAATTAACAATTAAATGGCTTTAATTTATGCTGATTTTAATTAAAAAAAAAAAAAAAAAAGAATTATTTTTATTACTGTATTAAAATAAATCATAAATGTATTGTCTTTCATTTATGCTGTTTTCATAAAAAAAGTTTATGGCCAGAAAGAATGATTTTTCATTACTGTCTTAGTTCATTTTTAATTTGATTTTATTATTATCATTATATTTTTGGCAGTATTTTGCAGTGACATGTAATATGATTAATATAAATGTTAATATGATTTTTTCTAAGATCTATAGCCTTTTTAGCATTAAAATAGCATTTAAATTGCTTTCATTTATGCTGATTTTAACTTTAAAAAAGCCCAGAATGAGTGATTGTATTACTGTATTAAAATAAATCGTAAACGCATTGTCTTTTATTTATGCCGTTTTCATTTTTTGAAAAAAATAAACAATTATTATGCCAAGAATGATTTTTATTACTGTATTCATATTTAATTTAATTACATTTTAAATGTGTCTTTTTTAGCATTAAAATATTTATATTGTTTTTTCGTTTAAATCAGTTTTTCTTACTTTAATCAAATCTCATTCTCATCACTATAATGTAAATAAACGTTATTATGCAAATCATTAAGTAAATTATTTAATTATATTAATATTATTTAAATCGCATACACCATTAACCTTGCCTTTATGTTGATTTTAATGAAGAAAAAACAATATTACTGTATTAATAAGTATCTAATAAGAGTCCTTTTTAAGACTAATTAAATTTGCAAACAAACATATGTAAATCACATTTCTTCACGCAGTTCATCCCTTCGGATGATTCTAAAGAGGCGTGGCCACCTCCAGCGCGTTACTGAAAGGGGCGGAGCCAACGCGAGCGTCTTTTACAGAAGGGGCGGAGCCCGAGTGAGTGAGCGCAGGAGAGAGAGAGAGCGAGAGAGCGCGGTGGGTGGGCGTGTCCATGACGTCACCCTCCAGCTCTCCTCAGCGCGCACAGCTGTGGTTTCTCCGGAGCGGAGCTTGAAATCAGACGCGCCGAGCGAGACGCTGCGCTATCCGGGGGATTTAAACCGCTATTCGCCGTCCGTCCGCGCCCGGAGCTCTCTCTATCGCCTTGGATCTGCCCTCTCCTTGGATTATTACCGTTCTTTATTCTGTGGCGCGACGCGCACGAAGATGTAAAGGAGGTTTTGCGCGTGCAGAATCCACGGAGAACACAGAAACGCGCTCGTTAAAACAAGGTAAGAGCAGTTCAAAAACTCTGTTTTCATGTCAGAAGCGGGTGGGAATCAAAACATCCACTTCAGACGAACTGTGAGGAGATAAGTGTACGCGCACGGAGAAGGTGGTGCCCGGTGCGCAGTTTGCGCTCCAGGCGCGTTTTGCGCATTAAGGATAAAGTCGTTTCTGATGCGTTTCAAGACTTCACAGACCGTTTTCACGGTTTTTTAGCCTGTTGTCCGCCAGCTCCATCCGTGGGACAGTCATCCCGCCCACAGGATCCCAAAGCCCCGCTTGTGTAAAGTGAGAATTGATGCCACCGTGCGCCGTGCCAGCCTCGCATATCTGATTTCAACCCTATTTATAATGAAAGTCTGTTTACGCATCTGATTTGTACTTGCACGCTGATGCCCGACTCGCTTTGAGCGATGCGAATCGTCTAAGAATCAGTCCAGAAATGCCCACCTGCTGAAAACTAGTGAGCAACACTTCATTTCAGCGGACGCGATTATTATAATCAACATGTAACGTTAGAGCCATGAGTAGAGGATTTCATCCCAAAACTAGGAAGGACACTTCTTTAGGCGTCCATTTGTGCATTTGCATTTTATGAATGATTTATGAATATCAGTTTAGAAATCAATTGCATGCTCTAAAACTGTCCATTGCACTGATTTCTTAACATATTAATGCAAAATGTTTCATTTTCAGCATTGTGATTTATTGTGCATGCACTAAATAGTAAACTGAATTAAGCAATTAAAGCTGTAACCACCTTAGACATTAATGGGAAGACGTCCAGTGTCCAAAATAGGGGTTTTCATGCATTGAACTTTTGCTTTTGCTGTTGAATATGTGATATATTTGCATGAATCAGTGTGAGATTGAAGTTCAGGGTGTTTTTCGGCTTCCTACACCGGTCGAGCGGATGTCGGCTTTTAATATTTCATGACGGGTGGATTTGTGTTTTTGCACTGTAATGGACATGCTGTCTCGGTGCGGTGTGGTTTTCAGTGCATCCCGTGCTGGATTTGCATAAAACGAGGGTTGGCAGTGGAGTAATGCAAGCCACACCCTCTTTATGGACTTACATCATAATCTCATGTCAGATTGGAATAAATTAGCATTGTTGTTTTGCATTTTTGATTTGTGAATGTAAGTCCTCAATGTCTCCAAAGAGATTCTTGCCTGTAAATTTGTCCTCAGATAATAGCTGGATACTATAAACACACACACGCCAGTCGGAAATTTTCTTTTTTAATAAACATATCTGAATGTCCTCAAAAGGAGGATTTTGTTAGACTTTGTCTGGTCGGACATTAAAAATCATCTCTTTTTTTCATAAATGTACTGTCCTTAATGTCTCCGAATGGAGACATGTCAGATTTTGTTCATTTCTACAGGTGAATTTGTCCTCACTCGCAGACGCTAGTCAAAAATCATCTCTGTTTTAGTAAAACGTAGTTTTAATCTGCATGGCCGCAGTGTCTCAAAATGGAGTTTCTGTCAGATTTCTTGGTGAATCTGACATCGTTCTCACTCAGACTTGATCAAAACTCATCTCTGTCTTAATAAACAGATATTTGAATGTCCTCAGTGTCTCAAACTGAGTTTTATTCTCAGATTTCGTTGACTCGAACTATCAGAAATTGTATTATTTTAAGAAATGTATATCTAAATGTCCTCAGCGTCTCAAAACTGAGTTTTTACTCCGATTTTGTGGGTTTGAGCTATCAAAATGTGTCTGTTTTTAAATAAATTGTATCTAAATGGTCTCAGTGTCTCAAAATGGAGGAGCTGTCTATCATTTTAATGATAAATTAGACGTCTAAATTTGTACTAACTCATACACAAGAGTCAATAATCATCTTTATTTTGATAAATGTATATTTAAGTGTCCCCAGTGTCTCCAAATGGAGGTTTTTGTCAGATTACATTTACAAATTATGGATTACATTACAAATTACAGATTAGAAATGAACATAAATCATGTTAATATTTATATCTAAATGTCCCAGAGTAGTTTCTTGTCAGATTTTGTTGTTGAATTTGTCCTCAAACTTTAATTATGTGTTAACTCACATATAGTAGTCAAAAATTGTCTTTATTTTAATATATGTGTATCTCAATGTCTCAACATCAAGGTTTTTGTTGATTTTATTAGCTTTTAAAAATCATGTCTGTTTTAATAAATGTATATCTAAAAGTCCTCAATTTGTCAAAACTGTTTTTTTTTGTCAGTTTTTGTTGGTAAATTTGACTTAAAACTATATATAAGTATGTATTTGCTCACACACTAGTCTAAAATCATCTAAATATAAATATATATTTATGATAAAAATATAAATGTCCTCTGTTTCTGTTGGATTACATTACAAATTACAGATTACAAATGATCAAAAATCACTCCTATTTTAATAAATGTATGTCTAAATGGCTTAGTGTCTCAGAATAGAGGTTTTTGTTAAATTTTATTGGCTCAAATGATCAAAAATCATCTTTATTTTGATAAATGTATTTTTAAATGTCCTCAATGTCTCCAAATTAAGATTTTTGTCAGATTACATTTACAAATTACAGATTACATTAGAAATTGTCAGATTTAGTCGTTAATTTTTTCTTAAAACTGTCTAAATATGTACTGACTTCCATTTACTAGTCAAAAATTGTCTTTATTTTAACAGATGTGTCTTAATGCCCCCATTGTTTCAAAATGAAGGTTTTTGTTGATCTGATTGGCTCAAAGTATCAAAAAAATTGTGTCTATTTTAATAAATGTATATCTAAAAAGTCCTCAATTTCATAAAAAAGAATTTTCTGTCAGTTTTTGTTGGTAAGTTTGCCTTAAAACTATATAAAAGTACATATTTACTCACACACGTTAAAATTAATCTTTATTTTAATAAATGTGTGTGTATATATATATATATATATATATATATATATATATATATATATATATATATATATATATATATATATATATATATGCCCTTAATGTCTTAAAATGGAGATTTTTTTTATTTATTTTATTTATTTTTTTTTTTTTGATTTTTTTGCTCAAAAATCATCTTTATTTTAATACATTTATATCTAAAAGTCCTCAATTTCTCAAAACAGATTTTTTTTTTGGTCAGTTTTTGTTGGTAAATTTCTCTTGAAACTATATCTAAATGTATTTGCTCACGCAATAGTCAAAAAAATATCTTTATTTCAATAAATGTGTGTATGTATATATATATATATATATATATATATATATATATATATATATATATATATATATATATTATATATATATTTATAATATAAATGTAAATGTCCTTAATGTCTCAAAATGAAAGTTTTTTTTGTCAGATTACATTACAAATTACAGATTACAAATGATCCAAAATCCTCCCTATTTTAATATTTATATCTAAATGGCTCTAATGTCCAAAAAATTTAGGTTTTTGTCAGATTTAATCGTTAATTTAAAAAAAAATCTTAATTTTAATAAATGTGTCTTAATGTCCCCAGTGTTTCAAAACCGTTTTATTTTGTCCGTTTTTGTTGGTAAATTTGCATTAAAATGATATATAAATATGTATTCGCTCACAAACTATTCTGAAATTATCTTTATTTTAATAAATGTATATCTAAATATACACATAAATTTATAACATAAATGTCAATGTCCTTAATGTCTCAAAATGGAAATTTTTTGACAGATTTTATTGGCTCAAATGATCTAAAATCGTCTTTATTTTGATCAGTGTATTTTTAAATGTAATTTTTAATTTGAAATTACCAATTACCAATAATCAAAAAACATCCCTATTTTAATACATGTACAACTAAATGGCTTTGATGCCTCAAAATGGAAGTTTTTGTCAAATTTTATTGGCTCAAATGATTACAAATCATCTTTATTTTATGTAATTTTTGATGGATTACATTTAGAATTTACAGATTACATTACAAATTACAGATTACCAATGATTCAAAATCATACTTATTTTAATAAATTTATATCTAAATGACTTTTATGTCTTGAAATGGAGGTTTTTGTCTCATTTTATTGCCCCCAATGATCAAAAAAATCATCTTTATTTTGATAAATGTATTTTTGAATGTCCTTAATGTCTCCGAATTGAGGTTTTTGTTGGATTACATTATAGATTACAGATTACAAATGATCAAAAATCGTCCCTATTTTAATAAACTTGTATCTAAATGGCTTCAATGTCTCTAAATGGAGGTTTCCGATAGATTTTATTGGCTCAGATGATCAAAAAAAAAATCATCTTTATTTTGATAAATGCATTTTAAATGTCCTCAGTGTCAGATTACATTACAAATTACAGATTACAAATGATCAAAAATCATTCCTATTTTAATAAACTTTTATATAAATGGCTTCAGTGTCTTAAAATTGAGTTTTTTGATAGATTTTGTTGGCTCAAATAACCAAAAAATCATTTTTATTTTGATAAATGTGTATTTGAATGTCCTCAATGCCTCCAAATGGAGTTTTTTGTCAGATTACTTTTACAAATTACAGATTACATTATAGATTACAGATTACAAATGATCAAAAATCACTCCTATTTTAATAAATGCATATCTTCAGTGTCTCAAAATGAAGGGGTTTGTGAGATTTTATTGGCCCAAATGATCAAAAATCATCTTTATTTTGATAAATGCATTTTTAAATGTCTCCAGTGTCTTCAAATGGAGTTTTTTTGTTGGATTACCTTTACAAATTACAGATTACGTTACAAATTACAGATTAAAAATGATCAAAAACCATCCCTATTTTAATAAATGTATGTCTGAATTACTTCTATGTCTCAAAATGGAGGTTTTTGATAGATTTTATTGGCTCAAATAATCAAAAAAACATCTTTATTTTGATAAATGTGTATTTGAATGTCCTCAGTGTCTCCAAATTGAGTTTTTTTTTTTGTCAGATTACTTTTACAAATTACAGATTACATTATAGATTACAAATTACAAATTACAAATGATCAAATATCCTCCCTATTTTAATAAATGTATATCTAAATGGCTTCTTTGTCTCAAAATTGAGGTTTTTGATAGATTTTATTGGGTCAAATGGTAAAAAAAATAAATGCATTTTTAAATGTCATCTTACAGATTATTATTTACAGATTGAAATAAATCATTGCATTTTTAAATGTCCTCAAAATTTAGTTTTTTGAAATTTTATTGGCTCAAATAATCAAAAAAATCATCTTTATTTTGATAAAAGTGTATTTGAATGTCCTCAGTGTCTCCAAATTGAGTTTTTTTTTTTTTTGTCGGATTACTTTTACAAATTACAGATTACATTATAGATTACAGATTACAAATGATCAAAAATCATTCCTATTTTAATAAACTTGTATATAAATGGCTTCAATGTCTCAAAATGGAGTTCTTAATGGATTTTATTGGCTCAAATGATCAAAAAGCATCTTTATTTTGATAAATGCATTTTTAAATGTCCTCAGTGCCTCCAAATGGAGTTTTTTGTCGGATTACTTTTACAAATTACAGATTACATTATAGATTACAGATTACAAATGATCAAAAATCATCCCTGTGTAAATACACTTATATCTAAATGACTTCAATGTATCAAAATTGAGTTTTTTGATAGATTTTATTGGCTAAAATAATCAAAAAAACATCTGTATTTTGATAAATGTATTTTTTAAATGTCCTTAATGTCTTAGAATAGAGTTTTTTGTCGGATTACTTTCACAAATTACAGATTACATTATAGATTACAGATTACAAATGATCGAAAATCATCCCTATTTTAATAAACGTGTATATAAATGGCTTCAGTGTCTCAAAATGGAGGTTTTTGATAGATTTTATTGGCTCAAATAGTAAAAAAAAAATCTTTATTTTGATAAATGTGTATTTGAATGTCCTCAGTGTCTCCAAATTGAGTTTTTTGTCGGATTACTTTTACAAATTACAGATTACATTATAGATTACAGATTACAAATGATCAAAAATCATCCCTATTTTAATAAACGTGTATATAAATGGCTTCTTTGTCTCAAAATTGAGGTTTTTGATAGATTTTATTGGGTCAAATGGTCAAAAAAAAATCATCTTTATTTTATTTTGACTCCAAATGGAGTTTTTTGTCGGATTACTTTTACAAATTACAGATTACATTATAGATTACAAATGATCAAAAATCATCCCTATTTAAATAAGCGTATATCTAAATGGCTTCAATGACTCAAAATGGAGGGTTTTTTTTTTTTCAGATTTTATTGCCTCAAATGATCAAAAATCATGTTTTTCTAAGTGTCTTCAAATGTCTTTTTTTGTCATATTTTTGGTAAATTTGTCCTCAAACTCCGTCTAAACGTATTTTCTCACACAAACTAGCCAAAAATCATCTCTGTGTTAATAAAAGTATATCTAAATGTCCTCAGTGTCTCAAAATGGAGGGTTTTGTCCTGTTTTATTGGCTCATCTCTATCTAAACACGTACTTGCTCCGTTTCGAGTCTGCTCTTGGATTTCCCTGCCGTCGGTTTCCGCCGTAACCGGATTCGTCTGATGAAGTGAGCTCACCGTTTGTTGTTTTCCACCCGAGGAGCTCGTTCGGCTTCCCTGCAGGACATCTCGTCCATTTATAGTTTGTGGGCGGGTGCCAGCGGCCGGACGAGAGGAGTGTTGTATTGTGCTGTAGCGTTTAGGCCTGGCGGTGAATGAAGCGCTCGGGTTTGTCTCTTGATTTGCGTCTAGTTCTCCCAGCAGTGAAGTGGGATAAGTACCTGTCATTCCTTATGTATGAAAAGGCTCGTCGTTGCTGCATGAATGGACATTGTGTTATTTACGCAGCGAGTCCTGCGGGCCGCTAGCGCTCCACTGCGCTGACGGATTGATCAGGCCACTTATATCTACAACAGCCACCGCTAGCACTGATATATCACACTTGCACGTTAACTGCACTTGTTATGGGGCCAAACTGGAACTGGTGACGTAACCAAACTGAGTAATTAGTTATAACATTATTCTTTTGCCAAAATAAATCTGTGAGTCAAGGAGCTGCTATTTATTTACGTTTTATTTATTAATTTTTAATGATTTTCACGAATGGACAAATTATTTTTATATATTTTATTTTATTTATATATATATATATATATATATATATATATATATGTATATATATATATATATATATATGTATATATATATATATATATATTATTAATTAAAAAATTATATTTATATTTTTACATTAGTATTATTATAATTTTGTAGAGTGTAAAAAAGTGTAAAAAAGTTAATGCATTTGTCTAAACAGTTATATGTTATTTATTTTAATTATTATTTTACAAAAGATCTATAAGCTAAAGGATTAACTAATTTATTTATTTTAGTAATGATTATTAATTTTTTTCAAAATTATTATTTTACTAGCTATTTTATTTATTTATTTGTTGCACTCAACTCAAATTTTACTTTATTTACGTTATTTAAATTATTAATATAATTATTATTTTACAAAGTAATATGTACACTTAATGAGCAGTTATTTATTTATTTACTTACTTATTCATTTATTTATTCCATGCTATTTTACAAAAAAATCTGTAAACTCAATCCATTTATTTATTTATTGCATTGATCTCATATTTTACGTTTTTGACATATTTGTCTGAATATTTTCATTGAAACAAAACTATATAGATTTTTTTATTCATAATTTAGTTATTTAGTTTTTAGTTATTTAATTTATTAATATAATTATTATTTTACAAAATAATATGTATACCCAAGAAGCAACTATTTATTTATTAACTTATTTATTCGTTTATTTATTCCATGCTATTTTACACAAAATCTGTAAACTTAAGCTTTCAGTATAATTATTTATTTATTTATTTATTGCACTCAACTCATATTTTACAGACTTTAAAAATAATTTACTTTTTATGTTTTCTTTAACGTAACAAAACTATAATGATTTTTTTTTACATTGAGTTATTTAATTTATTAATATAATTATTATTTTACAAAATTACATATATTAAATGACATAATTAGAAGGTCATAATAATTAATAATTAAATAATGAACTTGGACTGATAACGTAACCAAACTGACTATAATGATGAATATTGTTTATAAAATTATTATTATACAAAAATAAATCTGTAAGTCAAGGAGCTGCTATTTTTATATGCCTTTTTATATATTTTTATTTTTCATTTTGCGTTGTACATTAAACAATGGCGTATTATATTATATATGTTTTAATGATTTTCCAGAATGTACATATTTTGACAACAAAATGTTGACTTGAAGTTCAGTTTTTAAATAATGAATTATTTTAAATATTTTTTAAACAAATAATAAACTTTAAAAAAAAAATTGCAGTTAATATTGGATTATTTTTTCTTAAATTAATGTGTACACTTTTTTATTTAGCTTTAGTAGTTTTATTTTATATTTCAATAATGATACATTTATTTGTGAAAACTGGTTATACAGTTTGACTGTTTTTTTCCCTGCGTGATTGAGTATAAATGCTAATATACCAAGATATTACCTGTTTGTTTTCAGACCGAATATGTCATACTGGAGTATACTGGGTTGACACTTCAGCCTTGAAGGTCTATCAGCTGTTTCTGTTGTGTCTCGAGCGCAGTAAGAGTTTGCTGTTTCTATCAGAAAGCGTGCGCGTGAATGATGTTGTTCTCTCTCGTATCCCAGCAGCCCCTCGTTGTGTGATGACAGATCGCGTGTCTTGGAGGAGCCTCGAGTGCTGGAGCTGATAAGGATGAGCGCGTTTCACGAGCTCTTTAAGAGCCGCGCTTTCCTGCTCCAATCCGTGACAGAACCGCCTGTAAAATACACACTTAATGACCAGACAGAGAGGATTATGGGCCGTGAAACAATGCGCACGCATCCACACGTTCTGTCAGGTGTAGCTATGCTAAATTTTAGCATACATGCGTTAGCATACGGCAGTTTGTGTTTATGTACGCTTCAGACCTCAAGATGTTGTATTTTCGATGTTTAACTAAACTATTTATTTATTTATCTATCAAAATGTACATTTTAGAAAAAAAACTATGATTTTTGTACTTTAGAAACAAATCTAAAGTTCATTTATATTTTATTTTTGTGATATTTTACATTCGTTTGTATTTATAATTATTTTTATATACTTTAGGAATGAGATCAACATTTTATTTTATCTTTTATACAGTTAAAGGATCTAAATAAATTTTAGTAAATTTTATATTTTTATTTTATCATGATATTATTTTGTATTTATATACCTTAAGATATCTACAATTAATTTTATTTTTTATACAGTTAGAGGATCTAAATATTTTTGTGTTTAGGGAATTTTTTATTTTATTTTCTTTGTATTTTGTATTGTTAAATTAAATTTTATTCATGTACTTTAGAAACAGGGTTCTGAATTTAATTAATTAATTAATTTATTTATTTAAATACAATTATAGAATCTGAATTATTTTGGTTTATTTTATTATGTTTTATTTTTATGTTATTTTATTGTAAGATTATATCATTTATTATGTATTAGAGAAATTAATGTTGTTTATGTACTTTAGAAACGGATCTAGATTTTTTTTTTAAATACAGTTATAGGATCTAAATAATTCTATTTTGGTTTATTTTATTATAATTTTATTTTATTTTATTTTATTGTACGCTTATATTATTAATTATGTATACTTAAAAATAGATTTTTTTATTTTAGAGAAAATTTAATTATTTTGTTTTATTATTTTTGTTTGTATTGTTACATCATTTTTATTTATGTAATTTAGAAACAAGAATCTAAATTTAATTAATTTATTTTTAAAAACAGGAATCTAAATTTTATTTATTTATTTTTAAAATACAACAAGAGGATCTAAATAATTTTATTTTGGTTTATTTTATTATATTTTATTTTCAATTTTATTGTATGATTATATTATTTATTGTGTATACTTTAAAAAAACATTTTTTTTATTTTACAGAAATTTTTATTTTATTTATTTGTATTGTTAATTTGTTTTTTATTTCTGTACTTTAGTAACAGGGATCTATTTTTTTAATACAGTTAGAGGATCTAAATAATTTTAGTTTGGTGTATTTTATTAGATTTTAGTTTATTGTGTGATTATATTATTTATTATGTATACTTAAAACAATATTTATTTTACTTTATTTTATTTTATTTTATTTTATTTTATTTTCAGTGTTCCAAATCTGTTGCCTTAGAAAGCAGCTGCCTATGTAGACCGTAGGCAGCACTAGGTTTTGTAACACAGCAAGTGTTCACTGCTGTAACTCCCTACAAGATGCAAATGTTAGCTTTGCTTGTGTGCTGTAAGTGTTTGAGAAGCACTGGCGAAAGATCAAAACGCGTTTATTAATTTTACAGCGGCCGCTGTATATGACTATATATTTGCTTGCAGTGTGTATGCAGAGGGTGCTTTTACATTAGCATGAGCTGACAGTAACCTACACTCGCGCCTCCCGCTCATTCGCAGCAGAATTTAACGTTTCCAGGAAAGCTTCAGCCTTTATGTGTTGGAGCTCGACACTTTAATGGGTTTGATGTGTACCTGCGCTCGCACGGGGGGCCCCGCAGGACGGTGCGGCTGCGTATAAAAGAATGATGGGCCGCTGTGTCAGACGAGATGGAGAAAGAGTGTTCGGCACCTCTGGGAACAAAACCGCTTCAGGCGGATCTCAGTTCATCTGTAGTGTGAGGGTCAACAAGACGAGGAGGGGAGTAATTATCCTGGCAGAACGCGTCAGCGGTTATCGAGCTGGCGAGTTGAGGGGGGCGGGGCTTCTCTGGGAATTGAGTGTCAATTTGCATACTTTTAATAAGTGTGTACCTCACTGCTGAGTGCTTTGAAACGTGTATGTGAATATATGGCTTGGGGGCAGGGTTGAAATATGAGGACTTGATGATGTCATCAGAAAAGTAAAGTTGTTTTAGAGTCATTTTTTTAATAAAAGGCAAACATAGTTTGAGTTGTTTTGAACTATTTAAAATGGTATGTGCAATATGTACTATTTTACCACATACAGTGATTTATGCAATAATATTAATTGTGGGCGAAGTTAAAAATATAAGGACTTGATGATGTCATCAGAAATGTAAAGTTGTTTTAAAAGTGGAAAAAGCATCATTAATGAAAGGCAAACATTTTCTGTGTTGTTTTGTACTATTTAAAACTGTATGTGCAATATGTACTATTTTACCACATACAGTGATTTATGCACTAATATTAATTTTGCATATTGTGAAGCATGGGTAGTATACAGATTCAGATTCTTTAAACAATGTTCGCAACCCATTTTACTTTGTAAACTGGAAGAAAAAGTACTTGATTTTGTCTCTCCACAGTTGCTTGGATGGTGAAAAGTGTATTTAAAGTATAGCGCAGGGGGGTCGGAGTTAAAAATATGAGGACTTGATGATGTCATCAGAAATGTAGAGTTGTTTTAGAAGTGGAAAAAGCGGCATTTTAATGAAAGGCAAACATATTGAAGATTACGGTTTTGTACTATTTAAAATCGTATGTGGTATTTGGTATGATCTATTTTCGTGAAACAGGAACTATAGCGAGAAAAAGTATTAGATTTTTTTCTACCTGCAGTTGATTGGATGGTAAAAAGTGACCGTAAAGTATATGACAGATGGTTTGGGGGTGGAGTTATAAAACAAGGACTTGATGATGTCATCAGAAAAGGAAAGTTGTTTTAGAGTCCTTTTTAGAGTCAAGGCAAACCTTGCTTGAACTGTTAAAATAGTATGTGAAATATGTATTTATTTTGCATACTGTAAGGTATGGGTAGTGTGCAGATTCATATTTTTAAAAAATGTTTGCAACCCATTTTACTTTGTAATTTTTTATTTTTTATTTTATTTTATTTTTTTGTGAATCAGGAACTTCAGCGAGAAAAAGTACTTGATTTTTCTAGCTGCAGTTGATTGAATTGTGTAAAGTGTCCGTAAAGTATAAGACAGATGGTTTGAGGGGTGGAGTTAAAAACAAGGCCTTGATGATGTCATCAGAAACAGACAGTTGTTTTAGAGTTGTTGTTTTTTTTTTAAATAAAAGGCAAACATTGTTTGCATTTCAGATTCTTTAAACAATGTTGGCTTTTTACTTTGTAAAAGTATGTATTTTTCGTAAAACATGAACTTCAGTGAGAATAAGTGGAGTTAAAAATGGGGGCGGAGTTAAAAATATGAAGACGTGATGATGTCATCAGAAATTTACAAAACAGGATTTTCATGAGAAAAAATAATTTTTGTTTATCTGCAGTTGATTGGATGGTGAAAAGCATTTGTGAAGTTTATGGAAGGTTCTTTGCGGGGGCGGAGTTCAAAAATGAGGACTTGATGATGTCATCAGAAAAGGACAGTCGTTTCAAAGGCGGAAAATGTTGCATTTTAATGAAAGGCAAACTTTTTGTACTGTTTAATGCAATTTAAAATAGTATGTCTGATATGTATAATTTTACCACACACAATGATTTATGCACTAATATTAATTCTACATACTGTAAAATATGGGTAGTATGCAAATTAAACGATGTTCCCAGGCCATTTTACTTCATAAAGGGGTGTATTTTCATGAAAAGAATCTTCAGGGAGACAAAAATATTTGATTTTGTCTATCCACAGCTGATTAGATGGTGAAAACTGTATGTAAAGTATAACACAGGTGGTTTGGGGGCGGAGTTAAAATAATAAGGACTTGATGATGTCATTAGAAAAGGATAGTTGTTTGAAAGGCAGAAAGAGCTGGGGTTTTTTTAATGGAGGCAAACTTTTTTGTTTTGTACCATCAACAGTATGTGTAATACATACTGTTTTATGACATACAATTATTCATGCACTAATATTGATTTTGCGTACTGTAAAGTATGGGTAGTATGCAAGATTCACAACACATTTTACTTTGTAAAATGTTTTATTTTTTTTGAAACAGGAGCTACAATGAGGAAAAATACTTGATTTTGTCTATCTGCAGATGATCGGATGATGAAAATGAAAAGTATACGACAGGCGGTTGGGGGGTGGAGTTAAAAACAGGACTTGATGATGTCATCAGAAAAAGACTGTTTGAGCTGTGGAAAAAGCTGGGTTTTTTTAATGCAAACCTCAATTTCAATTAGAAGAAGCCTGTGTTTTTGTTCATGTGCAGTTGATTGAATGGTTAAAACTGCATGTAAAGTATATGACACGTGGTTTGTGGGTGGAGTTAAAAATATGAGGACTTGATGATGTTATCAGTAAAGGACAGTCGTTTTAGAGGAAGAAAAGCTCTGCTAGATATAAATATTGTACCACATAGTTGACTGGATGGTGAAAATGTATGTAATGTACGTAAAGTTTACGACAGGTGGTTTGGGGGCGGAGTTTAAAAAATATGAGGACCTGATGTCATCAGAAAAGGAAAGTTGTTTTAGAGGAAGAAATGCTGCATTTTAATGAAAGGCAAGATTTTTTTGTTTCATAACAGTATGTGAAATAAGTGTTGTTTTAGAGCATACAATGATTTATGCACTAATAATGATTTTGCATACTACAAAGTATGGGTAGTACGCAAATTCAGATTACTTAAACAATATTCACAACCCGTTTTACTTAATGTACTTTCGTAAAACAGAAACATCAGTAAGAAAAAGTACTTGATTTTGTCTTGATTTTGTATGTAAAGTATATGACAGGAGGTTTGGGGGCGGAGTGAAAAACATGAGGACATGATGATGTCATCAGAAAATGATTATCATTTCAGAGGCGGAAAATGCTGTTTTTTTTTTATGAAAGGCAAGCTTTTTTGTTTTAGAACAGTATGTGAAATAAGTGTTGTTTTACAACATACAATTATTTGTGCACTAATATTAATTTTGCATACTGTGAACTATGGATAGTATGCAAATTCAGATATTTTAAACAATATTCACAACACGTTTTACTTTATGTACTTTCATAAAACAGAAACATCAGTGAGAAAAAGTACTTGATTTTGTATGTAAAGTAAATGGCAGGCAGCTTGGGGGGCGGAGTTAAAAACATGAGGACTTGATGATGTCATCAATGATAGTCGTTTCAGAGGCGGGAAATGCTGTTTTTTCTAAATGAAAGGTCAACTTTTTTGGTACATAGAATAACATATTTTGAAATGGAATTTTACAAAGTAATAACGTCAATTTGCATGCCACTTTAAATTTTAGCCCTGTAGAAGTCGTTATTTTGTTAAATGTTCATTTTTCCCCTACAAACCACTGAGAAATCAGAATTTGAAGACCAAATTGATGCCAGCTGAGCTCTCGTGTTTGTTTTTTGTGTATTCTTGCACTAATACAAACATTAAGCGTTTGTTCGACAGCCTTTGGAGCACATATGTGTTGAAAGGTCGCGGGCCGTGGCGATGACAGGCCGACGTCTGCGTTTAATGTGTTTGTGACTCATGCTAAAGTTGGACACTGGGTCAGTAGAAGACGGATAGACGGATGATACGAAGCGACCCGCGTTCACGCGGAGCACTTAGCGAACGGCGCGGCCGCTGGCTCGTAAACCTCGAAGGTCACCTCAACATTTCAGAGCTCTTCCCGCCCTGCCGCCGCGCTGAGATCATCCTCCCGTCGGGGTCTCCTGAGGTTAATGCATCTGGACAAACAGAGGAACACGGCGTTCGTTTGTTCTCCTCCGTTGTCGTCTGCAGTTTTTCGTCTGCCGACATAATATCCATGAATGATTCATCCGCGCTCATGTATAATTGAATGAAGGCAGGCAGAATGGACTCCAGCAGTTTCATGCACTCTTTACATCTTTATTGGTCTGTTGTGGGATAATCCGATCAGATGCCATATGGGATGCGTGACCGGGGTTCTGCGATGGGACAATGATGAAGGCTTAGGTGTCTCATTCGTTTAAGGCATTAGAGGCACAAATCCCAAGTTTTTATTGCGGGAGATATTAGATCAAGTATTATCTCATATAATACTAACCTAGCGTGAGCTGTAGCTTGTTTTAAATACATTTAATGTCTGTATCTCTGTTTAAAATTGCGATTCTGGCCTGTTTGACCTTAGAGGTTCCTTCTTTTGAATTAATATTCAACTCAGTGTAGTAAAAATAGTATGTATATATGTATAATTATTTATATATCAAGTAAAACAATATGATTTTTCATTATTAATATATTATTTAATATTTGTGTTATTTTATATATATATATATATATATATATATATGATACTTTTATATATTTTAATATAATAAAATATATTTTAATATATATTATTTTAATATAATACATTTTTTTAATATATTATATATTTTATATATTTAATATTTTATATTAAAATATGTGTATCTATTAAATATTTTATATATTGAAAAATAAAATAAATATACTATGACTATGAAATGACTGAAAATAGTAAACTGTGTTCATATATTAGAAAATGGTAATTTAATTACTATTAAATTATAAAATACTTTTATGAAAGTATTTGTATTATTTTTTATAAAAAATGAATGAAAATTAAATAAAAAGAAGGGAAAATTAAATAAATAAAAAATAATAATTAATTAATATAAATTAAAAATACATTTTAAAAATCATGTTTGTCATTCATTTACTATTAAAAATCTGTATACATTTTGCAACAATATAAAATGATTTTATAACTTCAATGACTAATAAAAAAAGTACATAAATATATTTAATATTCAATAAATTCAATGATTATATGAGTAAAATATATAAAAATAAATGTATTAAATATTTAAATATTATGTAAAAATAATAACTTATATATATATATATATATATATATATATATATATATTGCTAGGTGGCTAGGTGGTAGTTCATAAAATTGCAATATAAATATAGTTTTATATAATTTATTATAAAATTATTATTAAAATACTTTTATAACTCTATATAGAAAACTATTTATGTTATATATTATTACATTCATATAATTTAATTAATACTGATTACATTTAATTATATAAAAATATGTACTGTACATAAAGTATAAAAATGTATTTATTAAATATTTTATATATTAAAAATATAACTATGTATAACATATAAATGTAGTAACCATGTAATATATTTAGATATATTTAAATTTTATACAGTTTAATGAATAACATGAATAAAAATTGTTTTATAGGTACTAATATAAATTAATACCAGTATTATGTAATTATGTAGTCTATTTATATAATTCATAAAAATGCAAATATATATTATATATAATGTCATGTTAAATTAAATATATTTATTAATTACATTTATTACATTTGAAATATTTTTTTTTTTTTAGTTTAATGACAAACTTATATTTATATTTTAATTTAATTTATTAATTTGTATTTATTTTATTCGTTTTCTAAAAATTAACACCAATAATTGCATATGTATTTTTTAATTTAATAGTAATTCAACTACCATTTTCTAATATATGAACCTACCGTTTACCATTTAAAATTGCAAAGCTCATGTTAAAAGCATTAAAATTGAAATAATTGACCTCCCAACGTTGGTGGTCATTATTTCCGAAGGTCAAGCACCTCCCGTCACTCAGAGATAAAATAAATCATTTCACAAGAGTTTCAGGCAGCATTTTTTTGTGTAAAGCGGCAGGTGTGTTCATGTCAGGAGTCAGAATGAGAGAAATGAAGGAGTCGCGGGCGGATGACAGGCGGGACGGAGCGTCTGTGATTGACATCAGCTGTTATTGATCAGGGAGATCCGTAACACTGTCATCTTCCCATAATCCATTTCACTGACGTCTGGAGGAACCTCACAATCCCTGTCTAGTCTCAGGATACACACACACACACATACACACACGTTATGGCTGATCTGCTTAATCTGATCTCCAGACACACAGTATCTCACATATTCATATTTAATACACAACACTCAGCATGTGTTCATGGTTTGACCTGATGAGACCAAATTAAATTGATAAGAGGATGAGTTGCATGAAAACACGTCCCTATAAATCCCAACAGAGAAGCTTTGATTTCCTCAGAGAGTGTCTGCATTGATTACGTGACTATATTGATGGTCTTTCCTCCAGTTTCATTAGCAAATAACCAAAACCAGCATTGGATTGACTTAAACGAACCCCAAACTCAAGTGTGGGGGTAAACGCGACTCATTAGCGTTTGTTCGTTATCAGCAGGTTAATAGCGCGCCTGAGCTGATCCGGTGTGAATGTGTTTTTCTAGTGTATTTCTGGAGGAATGTGAGGAATTTGGCCGCTCGCTCGTTCCCGGTTCAGGTTTCAGCGTTTCGGAGAGATTCCCAGGTGCACCGCGGGTTGGATTTGGGAAACGGCCAGACGAGAGTCAGAGTTCAGATCAGAGCTCGTGTTGACAAAATACATATATTTGACTGTACAGTTCATATACAATCAGAATTGACACGGTTTATGAATATAAAACACATTTATTGACTTTCCTTTTGGCTGATCTGCTCTTATTTTTCTGAATTTTGCCCTTTTCAGCTTCTAGTCGATTCCTGATCGGTAAAATTACATGTTGCCTTTTGTTGAATACAAACAAAATATTTATATATTTTTATTTAATTTAATTTTCATATTTTTTCTGTTAAGAAAATTAAGCATTTACTTAAGCATTTTTTATGAATCCGTAATTATTTTCTTATATATTTAAATATTATTGTTTTATTCCATTTTCATATTTTTTTCATAAAAAGATTAACCCTTTAATTGAAAGTTGAAAGAAAATTTTTTTTTTTTTCATAAACAAAATGAAGCTGTTTATTTTTATTTTATTTTTTTATTTAGTGTATTTTTTCATAAAAACTGAAGCTTTTGTTATTTATTTATTTATTTATTTGTTGTATAGTTGTATATTGTTTGTATATATATTGGGCAGTATGTTATTTATTGTATTGTTTTTCAAGCTTGTATATATGGTGTGTATATGTTTTTATTTAATTTAATTTTTTTTTCATTAAGAAAATTAAGCATTTACTTGTTATTTGTTTTATTGTATTGTTTTATTATTTTTTAAACAGCATTATACATTTAAATGTTATTTTATTTTATTCCATTTTGATCTTTTTTCCATGAAAAATTAAGCCTTTAATTAAACGTTAAAAGAAAATGAAGCCTTTAATTGTAATTTATTTTGTTTTGATTTTTATTTTTTCATAATGAAAATTTTTATTTAATTTAATTTTAATATTTTTTTCATTAAGAAAAGCAAGCATTTACTTATTTGTTTTATTGTATTGTTTATTTTTTATTAAACAGTAATTATTTCCTTATATATCCAAATATTTGTTTTATTCATATTATTCATTTTCAATTTTTATTTTCATATTTCATGAAATTAAGCCTTTAATTAAAAGTTGAAGAAAAATGAAGCCTTTAATTGTAATGTTTTATTTTTCTTTATATTTTTGTATATTTTCTTCCTAAAGAAAATGAAGCCGTTAATTTATTTTAGTTAGTTAGTTAGTGTATTGTTAATAAAAAGTGAAGCCTTTATTTATTTGTTTGTTTGTTTGTTTGATGGTTTTATAGTTGTAAATATACAGTATGCAGTGCAGTATGTTATTTATTGTAGTGTTTTTTCCATTAATAAATTAAGCACTTATTTTATTTTATTGTTTTTTATTAAACAGTAATTATTTCTTTATATTTTCAAATATTACTTTTTTGTTCTATTTTAACATTTTTCCATAAATAAAAAAAAAAAAATCATGTTCTGTTATTTTTTTATAATTAAAAAATGTAATTATAATAAAAAAAATGTACAAAGAAAATAAAGCTTTTAATAGTTTATTTGAGTTATATATATATATATAATCTTCTTAAAGAAAATGAAGCATTTATTTGTAATTTGCATTATTTTAATTATACTTATGTTTTTTTTTTCTTGAAGAAAATTAAGCTTTCATTTCTTTGTTTTGTTTTTTAGTTATCTTTGTTTATTTTTTTCATAAAGAAAGTAAAACCTTTATTTGTTTTATTTGTATTTTTTGTGTATTTCTCAATACACAATTTATAGAATAAATAAATATTTATAGTCAAATAAATTCATTTTAAATTATTATCATTAAAATAGTTTAAATAACATGTTTTTTTTTGGCATTTCAGTAATGAGAGATGCATGAAAATTTTTATTTTGTATGCGTAATATAATGATGCGGTTATGTTAATGAGCTCTGAGTTGTGACATCATCACCATGGTGATTTCAGGTTAGTCTGTATGAGAAAGAACCAAAATCCTGTTTTGCGTGATATGATCCCATTAATAAATGAGATTTTCTAGATTACAGTGACCTAAAGAAGTGTTTAGCGTTAGCGTCTGAGGCTCGTCTCAGAATGTTGTTTAGTCAGTCGTTAGCTTTCTGCTGACTGTCTCAGGACAGAGGATGTTGAGATGATAAGATCCATTTGAAGCTAATGCCTTTGGTGGCAGAGAGGAAGTGACAAAGACACGCTGCTTTATTGCTAGCGGCTAAGTGCCCGCGCGCTTCACTCCAGAGGAAATGGCTGCTGTTTAATTCATGCGCTGATGCTACGTTGTGATTTTGTTAAGCAGAGGACGTCTGGAGCTCTCCAACAAACGCTAGTCTGATTTCATTTATAGTTAGCCATAAACCACAGACTCACCGAATTATAGGTGACTTAGCTGATATTCAGATTAAATTCAGCTCTATGTGACGAACTTACACACTTTTTAGGTTTTTAGATTATTTAGATTAGAACTTGCTGCTTTTTACTGTCTTTTGACCTGAGCCAGTTGAAACTACCTAGCAACACTCTAGTAACCACATAACAACTCTTAAAACACCTTAACAACCACCTAGCAACTGCATAGCAACTCTTAGAGTTCTTTAGCAACTACACAACAACTCCTGCATCACCTTAGCAACATCCTAGCAACTCCTTAGTAACCACCTAGCAACTTCTAAAACACCTTAACATGTAGCAACTCCCTAGGAACTACACAACAACTCCTGGATCACCTTAGCAACATCCTAGCAACTCTTTAGTAACCACCTAGCAAATTCTAGAACACCTTAACACATAGCAACTCACTAGTAACTACACAGCAGTTTTTTAAACAGCTTAACAACCACCTAGCAACTGCATTGCAACTTAGAGCTCCTTAGCAACACCCAAGCAACAGCAACTCTTAGATCACCTTAGCAATATCCTAGCAACTCCTTAGTAACCAGCTAGCAACTTTTAGAACACCTTAGCAATCCACAAGTAACTACACAGCAGCTCTTTAAACAGCTTAACAACCACCTAGCAATTTTTAGAACACATTAACAACCACCTAGCAACTGCATAGCAACTCTTACAACTCTTTAGCAACACCCAAACAACTGCACAGCAACTCCTAGATCACCTCATCCTAGCAACTTCTCAGTATCCACCTAGCAAGTTCTAGAACATCTTAACACCTAGCAACTCCCTAGTATCTACACAGCAGCTTTTTAAACAGCTAACATCCACCTAGCAACTCCATAGAAACCCTTAGAACACCTTAACAAATGCATAGCAACTCTTAGAACTCCTTAGCAACACCCAAGCAACTGCAGAGCAACTCCAAGATCACCTTTGCAACATCCTAGCACCTCCTTAGTATCCACCTAGCAACTTCTAGAACACCTTAACACCTAGCAACTCCCTAGTAACTACACAGTGGCTCTTTAAACAGCTTAACAACCACCTAGAAACTGTATAGCAACTCTTAGAACAACTTAGTAATTGCCTAATAACTGCATAGTAATTCTGCATAGCAACTCAGATCACCTAAGCAACGTCCTAGCAACTCCTAGTATTTGACTTATTTACCTGTTTATTTTATCAGTTGTAATAATTTTACTTATGTATTTTTTGTATATTTGATTTTATTATTATTTTTTTTTCATCATGTATTTATTTTTAAGTTTCTGTTGTAGGCGACATATATTAGTATATCATATTGTACTCAACCTAAATATTCTTAATTTTTAAGTTTTTTGCCTGAACGATCAGCACCAAGCTACCGAAAAGTACATCATATTGAACATTCGTTGACGTTTCTTTTCTGCGTTTCATTTCATGACCTTGTCTTGATTTTTTTGAGTCATTTTTAGGATTGTTCTCATGTCGTCTGAGCGATAGACGTCACGGCTGACGCGACAGATGTTTAATTACCGCATGGATCGTCTCGCTCTGTTTTGTGTCGCAGCTTCAGAGGGCAGATATGAAATTTGCACCTCCAGTTTTTTCGGCGTATCATTTCCTCTGATGACTTCCTCTCTTCTCCTTCTTCCCCTCGCATCTATTTGCAGATCTCTCTAGGGTTTGATTCTCTTTCAGGGCTCACTGGCTTGTCATCTTCCTCGCTGGAGATCTGAAACCTTCTGGAACCTTCCGTTTTAACGAGTCCCCATCAAAAACTAGGGAAATTGGATGGTGCAATGAATGGGAAAGCGCTCTAGCGATTCCTCAGCTTCAGAAGCCTCGTCGATGCGAAATCGCAATTATGCGATAGATAAACGCAGGTGTATGGATGCTGTAATTTCAGTCTGAAGTGTTTGTTTGACAGTCCTTGATTAAGAACTGGCCCGGTTTTTCTGTTCTTGGCGCTGCTGGTCTCCCGCTGTGCGTTCCTCTGAAAGCCAGATCTCATTCCTGCTCCCCGCTATCATTGTTTTTATCCTCAGTTCTGGAGAGCAATTACCAACATCAGAAACCCTGCTGAATACTCATGAGTCCCCACTGTATTACGCAATTGTGCTGAGAAATACGCAAAGCAGTTCTGTGGCTACAGTGCAGGTACATTCATGTACCTTACAAAACAACTTTTGACTTTTTTGCCACCTAGCAACACCCTAGTAACCACAGAGCAAATCTCCATAGCACTTTTTGGAATTCTTTAGATGAAGCAACGTCCTAGCAACAGCATAGAAACTCTTCAAACACCTAGCAACACCCTAGTAACAGCATATCAACTCTTAGAACACCTTAGCCACACATTAGCAACTGTTCAACAACTTAGCAACTCCCTTGTAACCACATATCAACTCTACAAACAGCTTAAAAACTCTTACAACTAGTGACTCTTAGAACACCTTAGTGACACCCTAGCAATTACATGGCAACTCTTAGAATACCTTAGCAACCCTGAGAAACCACAGAGCAACTCTGCATGTCAATTCGTAGAACACCGTAGAAACTCCCTAGTAACCACATAGCAAATCTTCTAATAACTTGACCAACTAATGACAATATAGAACCTCCTCAAACACCTAGCAACACCCTAGTAACACCATATAACCTTTTCAAAACCTAGCAATATCTAGTGACAGCACAGAATCTCTTCAAACACTTAGTAACACCCTAGTAAAAGCACAGAAACTCTCTGAACGCCTAGCAAAACCCTAATGACTGCACAGAAACTCTTCCAACACTTAACAAAACACCCTAGTAACAGCATATAAACTTTTCAAAACCTAGCAACACCCTAGTAACAGCATAGATTTTTTTCAAAACCTAGCAACACCCTAGTAACAGCAGAGTAACTCTTCAAACACCTAGCAATACCCTAGTAACAGCACAGAAATTTTTCAATCACCTAGTAACACCCTAGTAAGAACACAGAAATTCTTCAAACACCTAGCAACACCCTAGTAACAGCACATAAACTCTTCAAACACCTAGCAACCACATAACAACTCTTAGAACATTTAAGGAACCACTTAGCAACATGCAATTCTAGTTTTGTTTTCATCATATTACTATAATGAGCCACTAAACTGCTCAATGGCAGCATCACAAGGCAAACATGGTGTATTTTGCTTTCTGAAAAATCGTAGTGATTTCTCGGATGCGTTCTGATGGAGATGTTGTTGCATTGTTCCCTGCGGTTGTTTGCGTAAAGCAGGTGCTCGTCAGCGTCTCTGTGGTCACAGTAAATCAGCGGGCCTGTTATCGTCAGCCGTATATCTGCATATTGTCATGAGACGCCGCCCGCAGCACTGGTCTGACAGCGTAATGGATGAGATGTTGTGATACGCTTTTATTTGTGCTGCTCCGAGCCTTGACTCCATACTCACTGTGTCTCTTCTCGTTTGACAAATTTGTCCTAATTTATGGTTGTTTATAAAAGCCGTGAGGCAATCCATTCTGAGCTCCCCCCCATCAAACGGCCGGCCGTACATCAAACCCACTCCAGCGGCTTTAGCTGCTTTTAGTGTCTTCAAGCTGATCTGCGATCTCTCACGGCTCAGGCGCCTTCTAGAAGATTGCTTCAAGGTCATTCTGACCACCTGGAGGAACATTACCTTACTCTTCCAAAGCACAGGGCATCACGTTCTAACCAGGCGCCATGCAACTAGTAATATAACTAGTCGCATCAAAAGCGAAAATGTTGCGTGATGTTACACCAATCAGAACATTTGAATATCCTGTTGCACTTGGAAATTAATCACATTATGGAAGAAAATGACTTGCGAGTGTTGACTTTAATAAATGTTTTAAATGTTAACATTTCTCAATAGTTTTCTCCTAAAACTCATAGAGATAAAAATGAGTCGGATGAAATGAGTTGAAATGTTTGAGTTCTTTTAAATGCAGATTTCTGTATCCGTTGTATAACTGAGCACTTTGAGATGTCTTCTGAAATTCTAGATGACATATGTGTGAGATTTCTGGGGCCTTTTTCTCAGGGGAACCATCTAAGCAAAGATGTCATTTCAGTTGGCTATCCATTTAATTTCTTTGCTGGCTAGTAGAAACAATCTCATTTGTGACTTTTTTTTTCTTCTTCCCCATAGACGTGCAGCTTGCGTCTGTCCTTCGCTTGACCGTTCGTGTACTGTATGCGTGCGCTGCAGTTAGTAGAGGGTTTGGTTGGTCACTGTGTCGATGCTCTTTGGTGTAGATCAATAATTCCATTCATGGGGCACAAGCACAAGTGCAGGACAAAGTGCTTTTCTGATTGCTGCTGTATGACGCCCGTATCGATTCTGGGCCGGGATGTTATAGCTACACTGATCAGAAAGAATTGCAGATTGTTCCATTTGCCTGTGAGTAAGCCAAATATATTCAATTACGTCTGTGGCTTAATCATATTCTGCAGATTTTGTTAAATGGACAGGAATAAGATACAAGACAAACATCTTACCCTGATGTCAAAGCTCATTGCATGCATTCACATGATTATTTAACATCCCTGTTGTAAAAAATTGCCATACCTGCGCAAAGGGCTTTTAGAGGGTTTTGGAGAGGTCAGGTTGGAAGACCCTTTAGACCAGCCTAAACTGGTTTGCTTGTCCTTTTGCGTGTACTGATTTGCTAGTTCTAAAGGGATTTTGGAGTGACCAGGCTGGGAGACCATCTAGACTACCCTAAACTGGTTTGCTGGTGCTTCAGTCTGGTCTGATTTGGTAGGTTTAGAGGTCTTTTAGATTGATCAGACTGGGAGGCCATCTAGACTGGCCTAAACTGGTTTGCTGGTCCTGCAGCCTGGTCTGACTTGCTAGTGTTAGAGGGCTTCTGGGGCAGTCAGGCTGGAAGACCATCTATTCCAGACTAAACTGGTTTGCTGGTCATTCAATCTGATCTAATTTGCTAGTTTCAGAGAGGTTTTACAGTGATCAGGCTGGGAGACCATCTAGACCAGCCTACACTGGCTTTCTGGTCCTTCAGCCTGGTCTGATTTGCTAGTTTTAGAGGGCTTTTTGGACAATCAGGCTGGGAGACCATCTAGAACAGCCTAAACTGGTTTGTCGGTCCTTTACCCTGGTCTGACTTGCTAGTGTTAGAGGGCTTTTAAAGCATTCAGACTGGGAGACCATCTATTCCAGCCTAAACTGGTTTGCTGGTCATTCAGCCTGGTCTAATTTGCTAGTTTTAGAGGGGTTTTAGAGTAATCTGACAGGGAGACCGTCTATTCCAGTCTAAACTGGTTTACTGGTCATTCAGCCTGGTCTAATTTGCTAATTGTAGAGGGCTTTTGAAGCATTCAGACTGAGAGACCATCTATTCCAGCCTAAACTGGTTTGCTGGTCATTCAGCCTGGTCTAATTTGCTAATTTTATAGGGGTTTTAGAGTAATCTGACTGGGAGACCATCTAGACCAGCCTAAACTGCTTTGCTGGTCCTTCTGCCTTGTCTGATTTGCTACTTTTAGAATGGTTTTGGGGCAGTCAGGTTGGTAGACCAGCTGACTGATCGGCTAACAAGAATGGGAGACCATCTAGACCAGCTTTAACTGGCTAAGATCAGCAAACCAGTTTCAGGCTGGCTTAAGACATTACTTTCAGCAGGGATATAAACCTTTTTTCTGTATAAAGCAAAGGATGAAAGAAAAAAGTATCGGTGGTAGGGGACATTTTAAAAGTCACATGACTGGCCCCAGAGTCCACACACATGCTTCAGGTTACACCCCCCTCCCCCTTTTTTGTTTTAGTCCAAGGTCATTGGTGGCTTAATGCTGCTGTGAAATATGCAGGTGGTGACATCGTTACCCTTGTTGTGACAGGTTTCAGGTGCACACAACGGCGCCATCCATCAGTCAGAGCGATGGATTGGACTCAACGGTGGAGTCTCTAGACACCCGCCAAACCCCCAGTAAGACGCCCCAAGCTAAGGCCAAACCTTCACAAGCAATGCAAGCAGCGGGACGGCGCAATAAATCTTCCTCACCTTCCACTTATCGGTCCTTGCTGTGGTCAGTGTGCTTCCTGCGGTCTTAAAGGCCGATTGCACTTCGCTCTTCGCTGTGTTCTGAACGCAATAACGCCTCGAGGGGATTCATAATTCAAGCCCCATTGATTTGCGGCCGTAGATGTGCATTAGTGTGAAGGTGAAAGAAAACGGCTCCTGGTTCCTGAAAAAAAAACACCCTCTGATTTTGATCTGAACAGGGATAGGGTTTGCTCCATTGCAGTAACTCGATAAATTGAGCACCAGTGTTCTGAAAAGTAGCGAATCGCCCTGGTTACGGCTACAAACAAGTGCGGGCGTTAATGAAAGATCACACAGAACACTTTGGGACGCTTCCATATGTTGAAGTTCCTCGTCAGCAGATTTCACAGCAACACAGCTGGAGCACGAGCTCAGGGATGGTTCAGTTGCATCTATTCCCCAAGTAAAAGCGGCGTGAAGTAATTACACCATGGGTCATCATCTAATTAACAAGCTCAAACAACACAATCAGTCATCGTGGAAAAAAAATAACAAGCCTCTTGAAATTTACAGGGAGTTGGAAGCGTCAACTTGATGCGTTAAAATAACAGCTATTGGTAACTCCGTCTAGGTCTGTTGGCTTTGCCAATTGACGTTGAGTTTGCTGTTCCTGACCTCTTGTTGTGAACTTTATGGATCTGACTGACAAAACCACTGAGGCGTTTGACTCTCTTAGAGTCTTGATCCAGATTTTTTGGCGCGCAATGCGGGCACATTTGCTGCACCGCTAAACTACAAAGCACTCGACCGCTTTGACGGGGTGATGTTTGGTCTTTAAGAAGTGACCAGAGAGAGGGTCATACATCATGTTGCATTTTCGCTCTTTCGCTGTGTTGTACGAATCGAGGGTTTGATGGATAGCAGGCCTCCTGGCACTCTTGAGAGAGAGAGAGTGAGAAAGACTCAGCTATTGACAGTCTGTGCCTGTGAGAAAAAGCTCATTCTTCTCTTTCTGTGTATTGTGGAGCAGTACATCTTCTGGACGTCTTCAGGCTATATTCGAGTGTGTTCTTCACAGGGAGGTCTATAATACCTGGAGAAAGCTGTCTGTTAGCATTCCCATTCATTCAAGATATGCCAAAAGTACAATTTGACAGTCCAGACGGCAAAAGACAGGGAATGATGTAGGTCCATTTTTACAGTCTGTCAGCGGTGATACATTTACTATAATATGAGGTATTGGTTATATGTTGCTTGCAGGAATTTTAGTTAGTCAGAATGCTTGGTTACTACTTATGGAGAAAGATGCTTTATGGAACCAGATGGTGTAGTTGGAAAATGCTCCAGTATGGAATAACTAGACCATGCTAACCAGTCCAAACTTGATGCCTTGGTACTTTATAGAAATCCTTGTATCTAAACCTCCTTCGCTCGGTCTAATAAGCTAAAATTAGCAACAAAATTAGCAATTAACCAAATTTGTCTGATTTTTAAGTGGCGTTAGTAGCTCTTGTGTTTTCAAAACCAGCTAGCTGATGTTTGCCTTTTTATAAAAGGCTGGTCTGACTGTAGATGATGAGTTGCTTGACAAGCTGCAGTTTCCAAGTAGCCTTCTGTTAGCTAATGGAAAGGGGTCGGGAGTATTATTTTCCCCCTTTCTGCTGCGTTTTGATGGATGTGAAGTGTTATGTTGGATGTGAGGGGCCGGAACATTCTGCCTAGCCTCACCTGATCTCAGCACTTCATCATGAGAGCGAGAAAGATGATTTGATAAAGATAAAGGAGGTGCTATGGCAAAGTGCCTAGCATTATATTTTGCACTTAGCCTGGGGTGTACAGTTGAAGGAATCATGTTGAAAATGCATAATTATGTTTTCACAGTCCTTGTTTGACTTTAGTGTTCAGGAGTAAGACGAGCTAAGTAAAAACAGTGATGTAGCTAAACGCTAACAAGACTTTACTACTTGGATTGTGTTACTCGTTTTTGTAGAAAAACAAGTGTTAGTAACTAATACTTTTTTGTAACTAATATTCACATTTGAATCTGAATTATTTTTGGAAACATCTAATTAGCCTACTTTTGGTTAGCTTGTAGTGTAGCTATCTTCCCTGGCTCGTTTTAGCTAACATGAATCTTTTTCTCATGTGTTTCCCACTTAGCATTCTTTGTTATATTATTTAGGTAGCTGCTTCTTGTTAGCTCATTATATAGCTAGCGACTTTTTTAGACGTTTCAGGTTCCCCCTTAATTTGCATTCTTTCTAAAAGCAAATAGCTGGTTTTTGTTACCTTGTGTAGCTAACAACTTAAAAATATTTTCTAATAGCAAGTAGTTTTTGTTAGCTTATTGTTTAGCTAACTACTTGCCATTTTGAGGTTGTTTCCTGTTTAATTAGCATCCTTTCTACAAACAGGTAGCTTATTGTTTAGCTAACTTTCACCTTGTCAGCTGTTCTCCCCCTTAAACTGCACTATTTTGACTAGCATATAGCTAGTTAGCTTTTGATGTAATTAACTACTTTCCTTTTACATATTGTTTCCTTTTAACTTCTTTTGTTAGCTATTTCACATTTTCAGTTTTTCTTCTAAATATAATTGTGTGTAATTGCAAATAGTTAGCTGTTTTTCGTTAGCTTGTAGTTAGCACCTTTTAAGTTGTTTCTCTTGAAAAAATAAATTCTAATAGCATAGTTAGCAGATTTTTGTTAGCTTGAAGTTTAGCTAACTATTTCCAATTGGTCTCCCCCTAGCATTATGTCAAATAGCTACATTATAAGCTAACAAAAATCAGTTAGCTATAAGCTAAGTACCTTTACATACTGTTTCTTCTTAAGTAGCTAATAGCAAATAGTTAGCTGTTTTTGTAACTATTTCACATTTGCAGTTTTTTTTTTACTTCTAAGCATTGTTTCTAAATGCAAATTGTTAGCTGCCTTTGTTAGCTTGTAGTTAGCCCTTTTTAAGGTTGTTTCTCTCTTGAAAAACTTTTTTGTTCTAATAACGTGATTAGTAGATTTTTTTGCTAGCTTGTAGTTTAGTTAACTATTTCACCTTGTCAGCTGGTCTCCCCCTTAAACTGCACTATTTTGACTAGCATATAGCTAGTTAGCTGTTGATGTAATTAACTACTTCCCTTTTACATGTTGTTTTCTTTTAAATAGCTAATAACAAACAGCTTCTTTTGTTAGCTTGTTTAGCTATTTCACATTATCAGATTTTTTCTTCTAATTATCATTGTTTCTAATTGTAAATAGTTAGCTGTTTTTTTTTTTGTTTGTTTTTTGTTTTTTTTTGTTAGCTTGTAGTTTAGCTAACTATTTCCAATTTGTTTCCCCCTAGCATTGTCGAATAGCTTATAGCTAGCTGATTTTTGTTAGCTTTTAATGTAGCTAGTCTCCCCCTGGTTTCCCCCTTAAACTGCACTATTTTGACTAGCATATAGCTAGTTAGCTTTTGATATAATTAACTACTTCCCTTTTACATGTTGTTTTCTTTTAAATAGCTAATAACAAACAGCTTCTTTTGTTAGCTTGTTTAGCTATTTCACATTATCAGATTTTTTCTTCTAATTATCATTGTTTCTAATTGCAAATAGTTAGCTGTTTTTTTTTTTTGTTTTTTTTTTTGTTAGCTTGTAGTTTAGCTAACTATTTCCAATTTGTTTCCCCCTAGCATTGTCGAATAGCTTATAGCTAGCTGATTTTTGTTAGCTTTTAATGTAGCTAGTCTCCCCCTGGTTTCCCCCTTAAACTGCACTATTTTGACTAGCATATAGCTAGTTAGCTTTTGATATAATTAACTACTTCCCTTTTACATGTTGTTTTCTTTTAAATAGCTAATAACAAATAGCTTCTTTAACTATTTAACATTTGCAGTTTTTTACTTTTAAACAGCTTTGTTTCTAAATGCAAATTGTTAGCTGCCTTTGTTAGCTTGTAGTTAACACTTTTTAAGGTTGTTTCTCTCTTGAAAAATATTTTTTCTAATAGCATGATTAGATTTTTTTGCTAGCTTGTAGTTTAGTTAACTATTTCACCTTGTCAGCTGGTCTCCCCCTTAAACTGCACTATTTTGACTAGCATATAGCTAGTTAGCTTTTGATGTAGTTAACTACTTCCCTTTTACATGTTGTTTTCTTTTAAATAGCTAATAACAAATAATTAGCTTCTTTTGTTAGCTTGTTTAGCTAACTACTTCATATTTTCAGTTTTTACTTCTGATTATCATTGTTTCTAATTGCAAATAGCTGTTTCTTTTTTGTTAGCTTGTAGTTAGCACATTTTAGGTTGTTTCTCTCTTGAAAAAAAAACTTCTAATAGCATAGTTAGCAGATTTTTGTTAGCTTGTAATTTAGCTAACTATTTCCCCCTAGAATTGTGTCGAACAGCTTATAGCTAGCTGATTTTTGTTAGCTTTTAATGTAGCTAACTATGTAGCTTTACATAGTGTTTCTACTTAAGTAGCTAATAGCAAGTAATTAGCTGCATTTTTGTAAGCTTGTTGTTTAGCTAACTACTTCCCTTTTCAGGTTGTTTCTCTCTTAATTAGCATTCTTTCTAATAACAAATAGTTTGCTGATTTTTGTTAGCCTGTAATTTAGCTAACTATTTCACCTTGACAGGTGGTTTCTCCTTATATTGCACTGTTTTGAACAGTATATTGCTAGCTGATGTTAGTTAGCTTTTGGTGTAGCTAACCAATTCCCTTTCACATGTTGTTTCCTCTTAAACAGCCAATAACAAATTGTTAGCTACTTTTGTTAGCTTGTTGTTTAGCTAACTACTTCCCTTTTCAGGTTTTTTTTCTCTCTTTATTAGCATTCTTTTTAATTACAAATAGTTTCCTGATTTTTGTTAGCCTGTAATTTAGCTAATTCAGTTTCCCCTTAGATTGCACTGTTTCGAATAGCACACAGCTAGCTGATTTTAGTTAGCTTTTGATGTAATTAACTACTTCCCTTTTACGTTGTTTTCTCTTAAACTCTCTAATAACGTTGTTTCCTCTAATAACAGATAGCTAGCTGCTTTTGTTAGCTTGTTCAGCTAACTATTTCACATTTCCAGTTTTACTTCTAAACAGCATTGTTTCTAATTGCAAGTAGTTAGCTGCTTTTTGTTAGCTTGTAGTTAGCACTTTTTAGAAAAAAAAAACATTCTTTCTAATGGCACAGTTAACAGATTTCTGTTAGCTTGTAGTTTAGCTGACTGTTCCCCCTTTTCAGGTTGCATTGTTTCAAATAGCATACAGCTATTTTTTTATTAATTTTTATTATTTTTGTTAGCTATTAATGTAGCTAACTACTTACCTTTACATATAGTTTCTTCTTAAGTAGCTAATAGCATTTAGAAGCTTTTTGTTAGCTTGTTGTTTAGCTAACGTTTTCCCCTTTCAGGTTATTTCTAATTTAAATAGCATTCTTTCTAATAACATATTGTTAGCTGCTTTTGTTAGCTTGTAGTTGGCATGTTTTTAGATTGCTTCTCTCTTTAAAAAGCATTCTTTTTAATAGTATAGTTAGCAGTTTTGTTAGCCTGTAGTTTAGCTAACTATTTCCCCTTTTCAGGTTGCTTCCTCTAGCATGGTTTAAAATAGCACATAGCTGTTAGCTTTTACAAATTAGCCCTTTACAAATGGTTTCTTCTCCTTCTTAAATAATTCAGTGCTTTTTGTTAGCTTGTTGTTTAGATAACTCTTTTTAAATAGCGCTCTTTCTAATAACATATCGTTAGCTGCATTTGTTAGCCTGTGTAGCTAAGTACTTCACCGCTCCAAGCTGTTTGCCCCTAAAATATCATTCTTTTCTAATAGCTACAAATAGCTAGTGTTTTTTAGGTAAAAAAAAAAAGTAGCTTAGCTGCACTCTATATTAAGAGTAGTTTCTAAATTGGCAAGCAAGTTTCACTTCCCAAACACTGCATTAGTTCCACGTCTTTGTAATCCACTGAATTCCCAGAAAAGGCTGAGCAGTTCGCATGCTCGCGGTTCGCTCTGCAAGAGAGGTCATTACGTATTCCACTGCAAATCCGGTGGCTTCTGGGATCGTCTGTCTCTAAACATTTAAGATGTCCTATTCATGAAGGAGGGATATTCCTCACGCTGGCGACCAGAGTCGAGTGGGAACGGGCGTCTCGCTCCTGGTGAGAGGAGACCCTGAGTCGACCTTTCCTCAGATAATTCCCAGGGACTCCTTGGACTCCTTGCTGTCTGCTAATTAATAATTCAGAGGAAGCATTATGTGCCCTGTTCATAGAGGAGAACATTTCTTAAGATGAGCCTTCGGGCATCTTGGCCTCTGCTTTTCTGTCTGCCCTCCGTTTTTTAAAAACACATTTTTGAGAACTCTAGTCTAGTGTAAATATAGTGTAAATGTAGTGGACTGAATTTTTGTCTACTTTGTACACAGGTAGAAATCTTCTGAAGGAGCAACCTAAACTGATTTTGGATTTACAGTTAATTCCAAGATGTCAAATCAAAACAAAGTTTTATTTTGGATGCGATTAATCTCGATTAATCGATTTGACAGCATATTTATGTGTATATATACACACATAAGTTTCTTTAATATATGCTTTAATGTGATATATTCACGAATGTGTATATGTAAACAAACTTTTATTTTGGATCCAATTAATTGCAATTAATTGATTTGACAGCATATATGTCTGTGTGTGTATACACATACATTTCTTAAATATATAAATTTATTATATGTATACACAAATGTATATTATATAAACACAAACTTGTATTTTGGATGCGGTTAATCACAATTAATCGGGTATTTTTATATAAATAAAATTATGTAGAGTTATACAGTATATAAAATGGACTTATACTCTGTCTGTCATCTTATTTAAAAATACAAATTTATTGTAATTTTCGAGTTTTTTAAATAAAGCAATGGTTGTAATTTATGTTATTCGATTAATTTTATTATTTTCATTTTAAATATATAACCATAAAAATACCACAACCAGAAAATGTTAAATGTAAAATGTAACTTGTAAAATATATATATATATATAAATATATATATATATATATTTAGTATACATATATCTTTTTAGTATATATATATATATATATATATATATTTTTAAAAATGTAAATGTAAAAATAACTAAAAATAATATAAAAATATAAAATATAATTTATTATATATATTTAGTATACATATATCTTTTTAGTATATATATATATATATATTTAAAAATGTAAATGTAAAATGTAACTAAAAATAATATAAAAATATAAAATATAATTATATATATATATATATATATATATATATATATATATATATATATATATATATATATATATATATATATATATATATATATATATATATATATATAAGTTACATTTCCAATTTTTTTAATAGCATTATTTTATTTGAATGTTTTTATCTCTTATAATATTTTCTTTATTAAATATTACATTTGTTTTAATTTGATAATAATGAAATCTAATGGAAATGGACATTTCTGAGCTTCAAAAATGACAAACTTGTATTTTTCCCTCAAAACTTAAGAAAACTAGTGACTATAATCATGTGGGCTGCTTTCATTAAAGTTTTTTGGAGGGTTTTTTTTTTTTGGCATCCATTCCTATTAATTTCATTTCACGTAAAGGAACAGCTTGAACATTCTTCAAAATATCTCATTTTGCACTTTACAGAAGAAAGTCAGCCGTACGGGTTTTAGAAGTCACACAGGGTGTGTAAACAATGAGAGAAATGTCATTTTTACCGTGATTGTAGTGTATTAGATGTTAATTTGGACGAAAACAATCCACTACTAAATCCAAACACTGTAAAAACAGATTTTTCAAAGATTATTGGAGTATGTTTTACAAAAAAAAAAATACTATTTCAGGTCTTTATTTCATGTTTAATCAATGTTACTTACTATTTCTTTGCAATTATATGTTAATAAAGAAGCCTAATAATTAATTATTTCACTCTTGCGTTGACATTTTTGTGCTAAATTAAATGTTCAGTATTTTAAAAAAAATGACAGATCTCATCAAGGTCACAATCTTTCTTTCCTTCTCTGTGAACACCATCTATATTAAGACCGTGCCGTTTCAAAGAGGCTGACCTGATGATAACAAGCTAAAAGACGCTGAGAAAACCCACAGTTAGCTGCTTCAAAGACGCCTCAGATGGAGGTGAAGGATGAATGAAGAGGACGGTGTTTCTCGACACACAAAAAGGCCGCGGCGCTCTCATTAAGCGAACGAGGAGCGGATGAGAGGTCATGAGCTCGATTGTGTCTCCGTATTGACAGAATGTAATTCAGCGGCGCGAGCTGATATGTGTTCCTCCGTGACGCCAGAGCCGCTGGAATCCACGGGAGATGGATGGTTTTTGTCAAGGGTTCGCTGTCAAACACTATTTTTAAAGATGTCGACAGAGACAGACCGCAGCATTATGTTGACAAAAGATGTTTAAATGCCAAAACTGAGGTAAACAGACTGCGTTTTTTGCTGTCTGCTACTACACTGGTGTAAAAAAATGTTTTTTGTTGGATTTTAGCGATTATTTTTGTCCATATTTACATACATAACTCTAAAAATACATTATTTACACATCTTACGTTGTTTTGAAAGCTGTATGACTTTTAATTCTCTAAAACACAAAATGAGACGTTTTGAAGACTGTTCAAGCTGCACCTTTCAGTAAAATAAATAATGAAAAAGTCCAAAAAATGAACAAAATTGAGTGAGATTTTGCTTAAACCAATTTTAAAAAATCATCTTCTACTGGGGTTATTAAAATAATATTGTTTTTCTTTAAATCAAGTTTTATTTTTCTGAAACTACTCCCACTGGAAGATATTTTTCTCGTTTGAAGCATAAACAAAATGTTTGTTTTTATGTTTTTATTCAGAAAACAAGATTTATCAGCTTAATCGCTAAGTACCATTTAAATTTCTAAAGTAAAAGGACTAAAGCAGTATTTTCCCATCATCTTTATTTTGTTTAGTTCAGTTTTAGTAAATAGTCATTTAGCAGATTGATTTTGTTCAAATTAACATCTAATGCACTGCAGTCACCCTGAAAATGACATTTCTGTAAGTATTTATACAACCTGTGTTGTTTTTAAAACCTGTATGACTTACTTTCGTCTGTAAAACACAAAATGAGATGTTTTGAAGAATGTTCAAGCTGCTCTTTTCAGTAAAATGAAGATATTAAGTTTTAAAAATAAAAAAAAGGTCCAAAATTTAATGTATTTTTCTTAAACCAATAAAAAAAAAAACATCATCTAATGAGGTCATTAAAATAATATTGTTTTTAATTTGAATCAAGTTTATTTTTCCGACCCCACTGGCAGATATTTCTTGCATAAGCATAAACTACATTTTTATTTACATTTTTTTTTTATTCAGAAAACAAGATAACATTTATATTTTGAAGTAGAATGACTAAAACAGTATTTTCAAGTATCTTACACTGTATTTTTGTTCAGTTTTAGTAAATAGTCAATTAGCAGATTGTTTTTATCCAAATTAATATAAATAACCCTGAAAATAAAATGTTGATCATTATTTACAAACCGTACATGGTTTTGAAACACGTGTGACTGAATTTCTTCTGTAAAGCACAAAATGAGATGTTCAGAACAATGTTCAAGCTTCTCTTTTTATTAAAATGAAAATATTGTCTTTCAAAATTAGTGAAAGAAAGGTGAATTAGGTTTTTTTCTGAAAAAATAAACAGATAAAGGTTTAATATCTTCATCAGCAAGTAACACTGAAGTAAAAAGACATTTTACATTTTCATCTAATTCTTGCAAAACACACTCCAGTGAACTTTGTTTTATTTATAACTTTAAAAGAAATCACCTTTTATAGTGTATTTTTATTTGGTTGTAGCAAATAGTAGTCAATTACAGATGGTTTTTGTCCAAATTAACATACATAACCTTAAACATAATTTTTTTATCATTATTTACACACCTTATGTTTTGAAATCTGTATGACAATATTTCTTTAGTAAAAATACAAAATGAGACATTTCAAAGAATGTTCGAGCTGCTCTTTTTCGCTAAAATTAAGTGCTTGTTTTCTGATAAAATTATCGAAATTGAGTGGGAAAAAAAAGATGAATTAAGTTTATTTTTCTGAACCAACTGGCAGATTTTTCTTGGTTTGAGCTTAAACTTTTATTAAACTTTTGAAAGTTTTCATGGGTTTTTTTGTTTTGTTTTATTTCAATTCTGACAAAAACAACACATTTACATTTTGAAGTAAAATGACCAAAAAATGTCTCAATTACATTTATTTACACAACCCACATTGTTTTTAAAACGGTATGACTGACTTTCTTCTGTAAAGCACAAAATGAGACGTATTGAAGAATGGTCAAGCTGCTCTTTGCTAAAATGAAGATCTTGCTTTCTGGGAAAAAAAATCTAAATTGAGTGTACAAAAGAGGGTTTCTCTGAAAAAAATTATATTTTTCCCCCTTTAGAAATAAGATTACATTTGTTTAACCTTGATTTAAACAAACAGATTTTTTTTCAATTCTGAAAAAAAAAGGTTTAATATCTTCAACAGCACGTAACATTTAAATTTAAAGAGACTAACATATTATCATAATTCTTGCAAAATGTACTCCAATGATCTTTGTTTTATTAACAGCTTCAAAAAACATCTTTTGTATTATTTTTTGTTCGTATTTTTGTTTGGCTATAGCAAATAGTAGTCATTTAATAGGTTGCTTTTTATCCAAATTAACATCTAATACACTACAATCATCCTGAAAATAACATTTTTGTCATTATTTACACAACCCGTATGTAAAGCACAAAATGAGACGGTTTGAAGAATGTCCAAGCTGATCTTTTAGGAAAAATTAAGATAAAGTGTTGGTCTTTTTTTTTTTTTTTTTTTTTTTTCCAAATTCTTGCTAAATGTACTCCAGTTATCTTTTTTTTTTATTTACAGCTTCCATCTTTTATAGTGTTTTTTTGTTTGGTTGTAGCAAATAGTCATTTAGTAGATTGCTTTTATCCAAATGAATGTCTAATACACTACAGTCCTCCTGAAAATAACATTTTTGTCATTATTTACACAATTCACAGTTTTCAAAACCTATATGACTGACTTTCTTCTGTAAAACATAAAATGAGACATTTTGAAGAATGTTCAAGCTGCTCTTTTCAATAAAATGAAGAGAATATGTGTTTTCCTGAAAAAAAAAAAAAAACTGCAAAGTTGAGTGAGTTTTTGCTTAAAACAATAAAAAATATCTTCTACAGGGGTCATAAAAATAATATATATATATATATATATTTTTTTTTTTTTGTTTTGTTTTGTTTTTTTTTTGTTTTGTTTTGTTTGTTTTTTTTTTTTGTCTCCATTAGGAGATAAGCATAAACTTATCTTTTTATGTATTTTTATTCAGAAAACAAGATTGAATATCTTAATTTGCAAGTGAATAGTATTTATTCTGCCATACAAACTGTATTTTGTGACCCTGTCAAGTACATTGTGTTTGTGTCGTCACAGGGCATTGTGGGATTCACAGTGCTCAGCTGAGGGTTCAGCTAAGTTGTATTTCCATTGATTTATTTATTGGTTTTCTGTAGCGTTGTGAATGAAACGTTAGCACTGGCTGCCTGACTGAGATTGGCTGCTTTAGCTGGTTTTCTTTCGCTTGTTTCAGAAAGTGACTGTTAATCAATCAAGTGGAAATGAGGAAAAAAGCCAATGGCCGATTCTTACTTAAGAGTGTGTTACGGATGTGAACATTTAAGATTGTTTCTCATAAAAATATTCGGATTTTAGCTTCAGTAATGAATTAATTTAATAATAAATAACATACTAATCATTGTATATGTACAACATACTGCATAAATGCTAAAAGTAGTGTGGTAGATATTGCTTTTGCGTCGTCGGCTGATTGTTTAATTTGGTTAATTTGAGCACCTCAGATGCTGTGAACGAGTTCGCAGAAGCTTCAAGGTCGGTTCGTTTGCATGCGTGGCGTCGGCTGCGATTTTTCTTTGTTGTAATGGCGTTATCCAAAGTTATTTACAGTTGTGTGTTTTAATGAACGAGGCGGCCGGGAGCTTCTGCGTGAGATTGAGACAAATGTTTGTGTGTCGGCGCAAGCACTCGGCTGATTAACTCGCGCGGGACGCCGTTTTATCTGCTGCGCCGTTTGATGTATGACATCTTTTTAAGACGCGGTCGAACGCAATCACAGGCTCTTTCATTGCTCGGGCCCTTCGTCTCAGCAGATTGCTTCTGCGTCCCCGGGGACCGGCTCCTCTGTGTATGTGTGTGTGTGTTACAAGGGTCAGATATCCCGAAAAACACACGGTTTGGAAAGACAACATGGCGGGAGGAAGGAAAAATCACTTGTGGCCACACCAGAGGCACTTTATCTGATTTTTATCTGAAATTCTGCGTCGTTCGTGTCAGTGTGAATCATTTCAGCAGCATTTATTTGTTAGATGTCATGTTTGGTTTCACATACACTCCGTTTCCCGAAAAATTCAGGAAATGTCTTTCTTTGCGATTGCTGGAGTTGTTCGTTTCATGTGTCCTGATTTCCCATGAAGCATTGCAGGCTGAACATTGGCCGCAAATGGGTTTCTCATGTACTTCCTGAAGTCACATCACTGCTAGCATGTAGTCAATTATCATGTCCACATCAGTGTCACTAGAAAATATATTAAAATAATGATTATAAAATGGATAGTTCCGGTCCTTGATTCTGATTGGTTGAGCTGTGTTCACTGTGTTCCATTTCTGAGGAACTACTTTGTTTGGCGGAAGAATAATGTTTTTATTAATATCATTACACTTTATTTGCTCTGTTATATTTTGTGAAACCTTACTACATATATGGAAAAAACGTTTCACGTCGTGCCTAACAACACCCCTTAACTGTTGTACATTCACTGTAAACCACGGCTTCTGGGGGTTTATTAGTGTATTTTTATGTTAATAATTAAAATTATTTAATTTTTCTATTTAGTGAACAGAGTAATGATTTTTAAACTATTTTAAAATACTACAGTAGTTTGAGTATTATTTGCTATTTTTGTAATATATTGTTTTACATATTGTACTTTTCTACGTTTTTTCACACACACACATATATATATATATATATATATATATATATATATATATATATATATATATAATATTTTTAACAAAATTAATTTATAAAAATTACAAATAGAAATTATGTTGTGATTATTTTTGATTATTTCATTATTTGAACTCTGTTTTAATAACATTTTAATATCTTATGAATAGTTTCTTAGAAAGTTTTTGTTTTATATTTGTAATGTGTTTTTGTTTGTTTGTTTGTTTTAAAGGAGAAAATTTTGAAAAAAATGTAAAAACATTTACTACAGTACTTTGGGCATTTTTTTATTTCATAAAATTTGTAATTTTATTGTTTTCTAGTTAAAATATAAAAACACTGAAACAAAATTAATATATAAAAATTACAAATAAAAATGATCTATCTAAATACTACAGAAGTTTGAGTGAATGTTGCTATTTTTGTGTGTAATATATTATTTTATATATTCTATTTTTATATTTCTGTTATTTTTTTATTGTTTTCAGCATATCTTGTTGTAATTCTTTTTTATTATATATATATATATATATATATATATATATATATATATATATATATATATATATATATATTATTATTATTATTATTATTATTATTATTTTATTTATTTATTTATTTTTATTTTTTATTTATTTTTTTACATTTTTACTACAGGACTTTGGGCATTTTTTTTTTTATTTCAGATTTCATTTTAGATTTTTTAATTTCTAGTTAAAAAATAATTTCTAGTTAAAAAATATAAAATCCCTGAAACAAATTTAATCTATATATATAAAAAATTATATAATATATAAATATATAAAATAAAAAGTCTTGCTGAATAAGCATATTGTAATATATTACTATTATATTTTGATTATATAATATATTATAAGTAAAATCTGTTAAAATTAATATTAAAAAGTATATATTTATGTAAATATAAATTTGTACATGACATATTTTTCTCTTGTTTTCAGCTATAAACAAGTTAAAAATTGTTTTAATAACATTTTAATATTTTATGCAGTCTTCCTTGCAACATCACATATTTTTCAAAAATGTTCAAAAAATAAGACTAATATTTAATTATGTATTTAATTTCATTTTATTTTAATGTTTTTAGATATTTTTTTTATTTTGCTTTAATTTATTTATTTTCATTATTTTATATTTTGCAGTGTAAAAGTAAAAAAAACTGCAATTTATTAGGAAATATTGAGGTTTTTGAGATACATTTATTTTTTTGTAAAAAAATAAATAAATAAAATAAAATAAAATAAAATAAAATAAATTTTGAATAATTGGAGACTATCACAGTTTCCTCCCCGTTTGTTTTGTGAACTCCAGCTTAGCATCCTGTAGCGGGACGTCCTGCATATGTATGGCGTTTCAGGTTCTCCTTATGCTTCCCTGACTGACAGTAATAATATGAGTAAGGCCTGATATCTCTCAGCGGTGTCCGTTACAGTCAGTGATCCGTTTCAGCGCAGCTCTTCATGTTCCTCTGAACGCTGATGCTCTTCATTCCGCTGCATTAGCGCTCAAAACACTTCCTGTGCTTGTCAGGAAATGAAAAGCCGGAGAAATATGACTTTGTCCATCAGTGACTCACATTGTAGCATCATTTCTGGTTCGATAACGTCATTCATGTTGTTTGTTGCTTCATTAAAGTCCATTTTAGTTAAAATATGATTTTGTATCCCAGTATTTTATGCTTCAAGTTACCGTTTGCTATGCTAATTTGTAGATTTGAGGTTTATAATGTTTAATTAAAGAATATTTTGAAATTACTGGAGAAAATAAGTTGTCATTATCTACGAGTCAAAGTTTAGCTAGCTAGCGTAGCATCGTTAGCATTGCCAGATTGACATCTACTAAGTTAATGACTGATCAAATGTCTAAGTTTATTGTGATATCTTGTTTTAGCTAATCACGTTTTCTTTAGCAGTTAGCATTGTTATGCTAGTAGGCTAAGCTGTTAGCTTGCTAACTTAAGACTGAATGAAAACGCAAAGGGGAAATGTTTAATTTGATCGTGTTAGCTTGTGAATTGTAATATGTCCTTAAACAGATACCGATTAACGTTTTCATGATTAAAAATAAATACAGCGTAAAGTAATTAGCGATATTTTCTAATCAGGCACTGAATATTAAGTCGTCTTAGCCAATCAAATGGCTTTATTGAGGAAGAAGGATTGGATTTTACACGTAACTGGATTGTGCATATTGTTCTTGCAAGCATTTTTCTCTGTTGACAGACGTTTTAAATTAGCCGTGAATTAGCCGTATATTGGTAATATTTCGTTATATTGTGTTTCAGTGTCTGATTTAGTTTTGAAGGCTTTTCAAGTGTGAAACAGACTTATATTTAACCTGTCTGCTGTGTTTGACGTTAAATTTCAGAAGAGTTTGGGACTTGCTATGTTATTAGTATATTAGCCAGTTAGCATCGTCAGAACGTTGTTTATGTTAGCAGCTTTAGAGTTGACATTTAGCTTTAGTTGGTTAACATCCAAAACATTCGCTTCAACCTCCTTAGTTGCTGTCCTTTGTGTTTGCATGTAAACGTCAAATGCCAATCCGCAAGTTAACAGGAAAGTTCTTTTTAAATTAGCCATATATCGCTAATATTTCGTCATTTTGTAGTAGTTGTTTCCCCAGTGTCTGATTTAGTTTTGAAAGCTCTTAAAGTGTGAAACAGACTTATATTTCTCTTATCTGCTGTGTTTGATGCCAAATTTCAGGAGGGTTTGGGACTTGCTACGTTATCGCTACATTAGCCAGTTAGCATCGTCAGAACATTGTTTGTTAGCAGCTCTAGAGCTGACATTTAGCATATTCACAACCACAACGTTGCTTAGACCTTCTCAGTCGCTGTTGATCTCCACTGTGTTTGCTTGTAAACATCTGTGTGCTAACAGGAAATGACTTTTCGAATTAGCTGTATATCGCTTATATTCCGTCATATTCTAGTAGTTGTTTTCCCAGTGTCTGATTTAGTTTTGAAGGCTCTTAAAGTGTGAAACGTTTTCCCAGAACGTTGTTTATGTTAGCAGCTCTAGAGTTGACATTTAGCTTCAGTTGGTTGACATCCAAAACATTCGCTTCGACCTGCTTAGTTGGTGTCCTTTGCGTTTGCTTATAAAAGTCAAGTGCTGATCCACGCGCTAACAGGAAGTGACTTTTTAGTTTTGTTGTATGTCGTTAATGTTTCATTATTTTAGTAAATGCTTTATTTAAAGGCTCTTAAAGTGATTTACGTTTCTCCTGTCTGCTGTGTTTGACATCAGAGCTCAGGTGTGCTACATTAGATGCTTAGCATTATCAGGACGTTGTTTCTACTAGCACCTCTAAAGTTGCTAGTCACATGAAATTTAGCGACTGACATCCACAATGTTAGCTTAGACTTCCTCAGTCTCTGTTTAGTACCATTGTTTTTGCTTAAAAAAATACAGCGAAGCCATCCTCACCAATCCACACGCTAACAGCAAAGGACTTTTAAATTAGCCGTATATCGCTAATATTTTGTCATTTTGTAGTAGTTGTTTCCCCAGTGTCTGATTTAGTTTTGAAAGCTCTTAAAGTGTGAAACAGACTTATATTTCTCTTATCTGCTGTGTTTGACGCCAAATTTCAGGAGGGTTTGGGACTTGCTACGTTATCGGTACATTAGCCAGTTAGCATTGTCAGAGCATTGTTTATGTTAGCAGCTTTAGAGTTGACATTTATCATCAGTTGATTCACATCCACAACATTAGCTTAAACCTTCTCAGTTGCTGTTGAGCTCCATTGTGTTTGCTTGTAAATATCTGCATGCTAACAGAAAATGACATTTAGCCACTTAGCATCGTCAGAACATTGTTAATGTTAACAGCTCTAGAACTGACATATAGCGTATTTACATTCACAACGTTGCTTAAAACCTTCTCAGTCGCTGTTGATCTCCATTGTGTTTGCTTGTAAACATCCATGTGCTAACAGGAAATGACAATATTTTGTCATACTCTAGTAGAAGTTTCTCCAGGGTCTAAATTGTTTTGAATGCTCTTAAGGTGACTTATATTTATCCTGTGTTCTGTCTTTGACGTCAAAGCTCAGGATTGAAGTGTTTGGGACTTGCGTAATTAGCCATTTAACATTATCCAGACTTTGTTGATACTACCAGCTCTAGAGTTGCTAGTCACATGATATTTAGTTCAGTTGATTGACATCCACATTAACTTAGACCTCCTTGGTCATCGTTGATCTTGACTGCATTTGCCTGTAAACATGAAGCATAGCCGCATTCACTGATCCGCACATCAACAGGAAATGACTTTTTGAATTAGCCGTATATCGCTAATATTTCATCATATTACAGTAGATATTTCCCCAGTGTCTTATTTGTTTGGAATGCTCCCAAAAAGACTTACATTTCTCTTGTCCTCTGTTTGACACCAAATTTCAGGAGGGTTTGGGACTTGCTAGGTTATTGGTGGTACATTAGCCACTTAGCATCGTCAGAACATTGTTTATGTTAGCATCTCTAGAGTTGACATTCAGCATCAGCTGATTCACATCCACAACGTTATCTTAGACCTTCTCAGTAGTCATTGATCTCCACTGTGTTCACTTGTAAACATCCATGTGCTAACAGGAAATTACTTTCTGAATTAGCTGTATATCACTAATATTTTCAAGGCTCTTAAAGTGACTCATATTTCTCCTGTCTGCTGTCTTTGATGTCAAAGCTCAGGACTGAAGTCAGGGCTCTCAAGTTTTAGAAAAAGTTTGGAGTGAGAATTTATCTGTTAGTAGAAGAGCCACTCAAAGATTTGCAGCAGCGGCCCCTCGGCCCCACGCAGTTCTCTCCAGTTTTTGCTAAAAGTTAAATTCTTATCTATTGTTCATAATTGACCAGCACAAAATAGAAACTATAACAACTGGTAAGTTTGATTAAAGTCAAATTCATTAAAAAAAAAAAAATAAAATGTTTTTTTATATTTCAAAAATACAAATGAAAAATCAAAAGACATTTGGCCCCAAATGAGCAAATGAACAGCAGTGCTCATTGTACATACTGTAGGCACACACATACAGTAGGATTGCAGAACTTGCCCTGAGCATGTCAAGCTGTGTGTGTGTGTGTGTGTGTGTGTGTGTGTGTGAGAGAAAGAGAGAGAGAGAGAGAGAGAGAGAGAGAGAGAGTACATATTTCAGCTTATAAATGACATTTTGTATTGCAAGTGTTTGTTGCACATATTGATGCTTTGATGACAGTGGTAAGGGCTCAAACTTAATAGAGTAACTAGTTACATGTAATGGAATTACATAATTTAATTACAAAATCTGTAACTAATCTGTTACAGTTATTGAGAAAAACAATGTATAGTTACAGTTACTTGTGAAAATTACAAAGGGGGTTACATCTGAATATTGTCACACAGATTTGATTAATTTCTTTCTCCAACTGACTGCTCTAAAATAGGAGACAAAAATTTGGGTTTATGTATATGCTTTATTTTTTAAGATGAATTGTTTTTTTCCAAGGCATTGTTAGATGCCAGTGTTTCCAGTCATAGCTAAGGATTTGATTATAAAAATGGTATCATAGCTATATATCTTCTGATTTTAAAACCGGTATTTAACCTAACCTAGGTGCTAAAGTCTGATTTTGTGGTGGCTGTGCTTTAAAATTAAATTATAATCTTAATTTAAGTGATGAAGGATTTTGTAAGTCTGACAGTAATTAGTGTTGAGTGCTACTGTACGGTTAACCCTGCCTGCTTTAAAAGTTTCAAAAGAATTAACAGTTGAAAACTTCAGTTAGAAATTTAGAAAAGTAATCAAATGTAATCAGTTACATTACTTTTAAAGCAGCTGAAATAGTTACACTACTTATTACATTTTAAATAGGGTAACTTGTAGTCTGTAACCTATTACATTTTCAAAATAACCTTCCCAACAATGTTGATACATTTAATATATTTTTGAAATATATATAAACAAATATTTGGATGAATCTGTATGTCTTTTATCAGATCACGGGCAAGTGATTTTGTCCAGGAATTGTAAAATTAAGTGGAAAAAAAACATTAGTAGGGGTTACCTACTGCCTTTATTTTGTTAGTTTTTAGTAAATACAAAGGGCAATGTCCGCTGCACAAAATGCTTCCACAGCGAGAGAAAACGGCAGCCCCGCAACCGACGATTCCACCACCTCGTCCCGTGTGTGCGCGTCCATGTTGCCTAGTGACGAACGTGACTGTAGCGGGATCCCGTAATTTACCCGAAAACAAAAAATTATAATTTATGATATTTGCTGGTAGATGCCTTTTAACTGTCAAGACAGCTATGAACTTCCACTACAAACCTGCGTCTCATCTATTAACATATATAGCGAGACAAGTTATCCCTTTACTCAGTGTGTGTCTCACGGTGAATGCGTGAGACTTGAGAGCCCTGGAAGTGTTTGGGACTTGCTGAATTAGCCAGTTAGCATTATCAGGACTTTGTTGATACTAGCAGCTCTAGAGTTGCTAGTCACATAATATTTAAGGTTCCACTGATTGCCGTCCACAAAGTTACCTTAGATTTCCTTGGTTCCTGTTAATCTTGAGTGCTTTTGCCTGTAAACATGAAGCATAGCCAACCTTGTCGATCCACGCATCAACAGGAAATTACTTTTTGAATTAGCCGTATGACGTTAGCATTTCAGTATAACCTAGTAACTGTTTTCCCAGTGTCTGATTTTGTTTTGAATGCTCTCAAAAAGACTTATATTTCTCCTGTCTGCCATGTTTGACGTCAAAGTTTAGGATTGAAAGGTTCGGGAATTGATAATTAGCCAGTTAGCATTATGAGGACTTCATTGATACTAGCAGCTCTAGAATTGCCAGTCACATGACATTTAGGTTTAGTAGATTGACGTCCACAACATTAACTTTCTCCAGACATTGTAGACCTGTTGCTCTCCGTTGCGTTTGCTTGTAGACGTCAAGCAAAGCCGCCCTCACCAATCCGCACGCTAACAGGAAATTACTTTTTGAATTAGCCCTTTATCGCTAATATATACGGCTAATGGTTGTTTCCCAGTGTCTGATTTTATTTTGAATGCTCTTAAAGTGACTTATATTTCTCATCTACTGTTTTTGACATCGAAGCTCAGGATTGAAGCGTTTGGGATTTGCTAAATTAGCCAGTTAACATTTATGAGGACTTTGTTGATACTAGCAGCTCTAGAATTGCCAGTCACATGACATTTAGGTTTAGCAGATTGGTGTCCACAGTGTTAACTTTCTCCAGACATTGTAAACCAGCTGTTCTCCGATGCGTTTGCTCGTAGACGTCAAGTGCTAACAGGAAATTACTTTTTGAATTAGCCGTATATCGCTAATGTATGACTAATGGTTGTTCTCCCAGTGTCTGATTTTGTTTTCAATGCTCTTAAAGTTACTTATATTTCTCTTGTGTACAGTTTTTGATGTAAAAGCTCAGGGTTGAAGCATTTGGGATTTGCTAAATTAGCCAATTAGCATTATGAGGACTTCACTGATACTAGTGGATCTAGAATTGCTAGTTACATGACATTTAGGTTTAGTAGATTGACACCCGCAACATTAACTTTCTCCAGACATTGTAGACGTCAAGTGAAGCCGCCTCGCCGATCCATGCATCCGCACACTAACAGGAAATGACTTTCAGCTGCAGCCTTGTGAATTGAACTTGCCGTGAAATCAATAGCTGTTTAAAAAATCCCTTTTTTAGACTGACAGTACTGTCTCCTCCACGTCCGCTTCGGTTCTCGAAGTGAGCTGAACAAGTTAGCATGCTAGCGGTGTTCAGATGGCGCTTTTCCAAGGCTAAAGCGCGTGTTCTTTCGACCCCGTCCTGACTGGTTTCCCGGCGGCGGCCGCATCCGTCCATTATGGTGTTGTCGCTGAGGGCAAGGTCCTGCCCTGTTAAACGCTGGAGCAGGGGCCGCGCTAATGCCCTCCCGGGGCCGATAATAGGAGAATAATCCTCTTATCCATGCCTGAGGCCGGCGGTAGGAGCAGGACACCTCCTTCAGGGAGCGCCGGGACCCCACGCTCGACGCCAAGCTGCGAAACCCCTGTTTATTGGTTTTAGATGTGAAGCTGCTAGCTGATGACGTGTAGCTGAATTTCTGATGAGTGCCATTGATGTATCAGAGCTGGTTTGTGTAAAAAAGGCAGATTGTGTTGTAATGAATGGAGTTGTGGTGATGCAGTGTGGGTTTTATGCAAATGGAGGCTTATATATACGCTAGTTCAAGAATTGGTGCTTATTTAGATTCAAATTCATCTAAAACGCCACTGATGAATGATTTTCAGGCCGTTAGGTTCGCGTTAGCAGTGCTTAGATGCTTTAGGTGAGTTGTGAACGTCCCGTGTGAAGTAAATGCAATGTGAGAAAAGGCTGGGTGCTGTTAAATGATGATAAAGAAGTGCTGTCACATTGCCCTCGTGTCTAATTTGATTAGCAAACAAATGACTCTCATGAACTGACTAATGAATCAATTAAAAATTCCTCATTAATATTTATAATTATTTAATATTATAATAATATATTATTTATGTTATTTATTTATTTCATATTAAATGTTAATACTATTAATACATACAATACAAAAAATATTTTAATGTTTTATAATATCCTAACTTTATATATACTTTTTGGGTTTTTTGTTTTTATATAAAAAGTTAATTTTATGTTTAATAATTTCAATATTTTTTAAGTATAAAAAATATTAAATTAAAAAAGTTATTAAAATAAAAGTTAATTCAAAATTATGACTGAATCCATTTATAAAATTAAAGTTATTAAATATTAATATATTATAAGTGAATAATATTAAATATAACAATAAAATAAACATTAAAAAAGTGTATATTTTTATTGAAAATATTAAAATTAACATTTTAATATAGAAGTAAAAATGTAATTATAATTATTATTTTTTTAATAAAAAGTTAATTGCTGGGATTTAATCACTTTAATATTTTTACATATGAAAAATGAAAAGTGAATCAATAAAAAGTATTTAATATTATTAACATTTAACTTTTAATAAAAAACTGTTTACTTAACTTTCACTAAAAATAATTGAATATTAAAACTAACTCTTTATATTAAAAGTACTTTCAAAGTCATTTTCACTTTAAAAGTACTTCTAATACTTATATATATATTTATTTATTATTTTTTTTTTAATATAAAACATTCTTTAAATTAATATTATTATGCCCTTAATATTTTTTTTCATGTCTTACTTTCCTTTAAGAAAATTTAATATAAAAATAAAATAATATAAATATACATTTTTTTATTTTTTGTTCATTTATATATATATATATATATAATATATATATTAGAAAAAAATAAAAGATTGTTATAACACATATTTGAAAAATACAATTATTATTATTATTATTATTATTATATTTTTCTGTTAAAAATATTTATTATAATTATTATATTTATATTATATTTATATTTTTATAATTAAAAATATTTACATTCTTTGTATTAAAAATGGAATTAAACATTGTAGTCATTTAATAATTATATATATATATATGTATATATATATATATATTTGTTTGTTTGTTTGTTTTTTTGTTTTTTTTTGCTGAAGTGCTATTTCAAAAGTATTTTGTTTCTGATCCCATTTGTTAACCATAATACAGTAACAGCCTGATCTTCAGACAGATATTTTTTTTTAATCTCTACCAGAATCTACAGTGTTTTTAGTGAAGTGCAGCTCACAAATGGAGTTGAGCGTCAGTCTCCTTCAGTGCGGCTCGTGTCAGGAGGACAGTGAGGCTGTTAGCGTCGCCGCTAGTCGCTACAGCGGAATACAGATGAGCCGTAGCCGTGCTGGACGCAGCAGGGAAAGTGAGGATCAATTCCCATAAAAGCCTCGTTTTACACGTTGGCCGTACTCGCTGTAAATCAGCCAGAAATTGAATTTGGATGAATTGCATCCTGGTTACGGTGATGTGCGCCGTTTCCTCGCTTTCCCGTTTTAAGTGGTTTTTCCTTCCACTTTCCTTCGCGCCGTTTAAGTGCATGTTGAGAGTAAACAGTGATGGATACAAATCTTCAAATGGGATTCTGGGAAGGTGGAGGAAGCCAAACCAGAAGTGAGAGCAAGTACTTTGCATCTGACTTTGACTTCGTTCTTAGTGAAACAGTTGTAAGGATCGATTTAAACTGTAGACATCAAATACCAACTCTTTGGCTAATGCTAGCTTACTCACATAGTGCATGCTCCCCATGCCCCTAATAATAATAATACATATTTTTCATGTTTTTGGTCTTAAATAATATAAATAATGTTTTTTGTTGTTGTTGTTTAATTATATTATTTTTTCAAGAATATTTTTAGTTTAAAAAATATATTAATATTAAATTAAATATAATAAATAATTTTTCTTATTATATTTTTCTGTAAAAAAGAAATGTTTAATTTTTTATTTATTTATATTTATTTTGTATATTTTTTGTATTATAGTATTTTAAATAAGTTGTAATCAAATAATATAATTATTTGTTTTTCTTAAATATGACAAAAATATGAAACAATCTTTTATTATTATTATTTTTAGATTTTATTAAATTTTTCAAATAACAATTTTATTAAAAGCATTAAAAGTATTATTTTAAATATATTAAAAAATTGCATCCATATATTTGGTTTAAAATATTATTGAAACACATAAAAAATAATTAAATTCCTATTCTTATTCTTAAATTATTTTTTTGTAAAATGTTTCATTTTTACTTACTTACTTACTTACTTTTTTTAGTATAATATTTTTATTATTTATATTATTTTATATAAAAATTGTAATCAAATACTATAATTATTTTATTTTTCCTTAAAAACTGTGAAATATTATTATTATTACTACTATTATTTAATGTTCAAATAAAATACTATTGAAAAACATTAAACGTATTATTTTTATTATTTGTAAAAAATATTAAAAGTGTTAGCATTAATATAAGCATTGTTTGATTAAAAATCAAATTTGATTTAAACATATTATGGAAAATCATTGTCGTTTTAACTAATAGAAAACATAAGAAAAATATTGTTTGTAATATAATTTAATTATTTTCATTTTCTTAAAGAAAAATGTATTAAAAAATCATTTTTATTTGTTTTTCATTTCATTTTATTCATTTTTATTTATTAATATTACCACATAACCACTATTTGATTACAAATGTATTTGAAATATTATAAATAACATAAAATATTATGCAAAATAAATATAAAGATTAAAATTAAACATGTATTTATCATTTTCTGATGTTTTTTCTTTAATAAAATTTAAATAATACAATTATATTGCAAACAAGTTTTCTTACTTTTTCTGTTTCTAAACAACAGGTTTTTCAATAATATTTTGATATTTAAATCGAATTAGATTTTTTAAAAATCAAATAATGATTATATTAAAGCGTACATTTTAAATAAGATTGCAAATAATACATTTTTTTTCAATATTTGTGTTTGAAAATAGAGTAATAAAATCTAATAATAATAATTACAAAAGTATTTTTTCCATATTTTGCCACCTTTACGAAAAATAAAATAATTATTTTATAATAAACATTAATTTTTCAAGTAAAGTTTCTTAAATAAATAAATAATACATTGTTTTCATGAATTTCAGTAATATTTAGTATAATATAATTATAATAATAATAACAATAATAAAGTTTTATTCAGATATTTTTTTAATTACAGTGATTAAATATGAACATTATTTTTTATATATTAATATTTTCTTTAAAACAATTACAATTAAAATAATAATAATAATAATATATATTTTTTCATATTTCTAATTAAATAGGATTCTGGAAAGGAGGCAAAGTGAAGGCAGAAGTGAGAGAAAGTGCACTCCGTTCTCATTTGACTTTGTCCATCATGAACCCCGTCATAATGAGATTCAGGATCGATGACGTGCAGCGGGGTTTATCCAGATCAAACGCTTCGCCCGCTATTCGGCTAATGCTAGCGCGCTCACGTAGCACACGCTCCCTAGAGAGTCGACAGCGCGAGCCGCTCCACTCATCAATAAGTGCATGTCGCTTTATCAAAGCTACTCATTATTCTCTGAAAACAGGCCGCTGGTTAGCATTTATGTGCAAATCAACTTCTTCTGCTTTTTCAGTTTGACTCTAGAGATCGTCTCGTGATATTGGAGATGTTTGTTTGGTTCAGATTAAGCTATCCAGCGTATTCAGACCAGGAAACACTTGAATCGTTAAAGAGGTCTAATAATGTTTGCCCGCAGTCAGATGAATCATCCGTTCAGATTAGCATTAGCATCACAGTGATGGTCTTTATGAGACGAAACGCCACCACAGTATGATCATTAGCAGCGGGAGACTCACCGTTCTCCGTCAGCCTCCTCAATCAAACGATCCTGCTGGAGGAGAACTCACGTCTGTTTCGATTCACAACCAAATGACTCTTATGAACTGATTCATTCGACTTAAAAATGACTCATGAATCAGTCTTGAGTATTCTCAAGTAAACGAACAGGTGAAGCCTGAAAGCGATTGGTTGGTTTCACGGGTGGGCGGGGCTTATGCTTCACTATCCGTATTGAGGGTTACGATTCTCTCGTTGGTTTCCCGCCTGTGGAATTTGAATGTAAATGCGCGGTGTGTTCCCGGATGGATGGTCGGTTTAATGGAGCGTCTGTTCTTCCTGCGTTCGCGTGCTCTAAACTCTTATTCCCCGAATGCTCGACTCATTCTCGGCCTCACACACGCTCACAAACAAACTTCAGCTTTCAACCTATATGAGGAGACAGGTTTGCTTTCTGATAGTAAATTATAGCATATTTCCTCTCGCAAATGCAAAGAAACGCATAAGGACTGTGAAAATAATTAATTCAATAAATAATAAAGTGATTAATAATTGCTACTAGCACTACTACTACTAAAAATATTCATGTTATAAGTATTTTTTTTAAGAAAATTAAATATATACAATTATTATTATAATAATGAATGTGTTACATTTCTTAAGTTATATTTTTGTATAAAATGTACATATATTTAATAAAATTAAATCAATAATAATAATTTCATATTTTTTTGTAATTTTTTAAAAAACATAAAAATAAATATACAAAATAAAACAAAATGTATAGATTATAAAATATAATTATTAGTCATTATAAACTCACATACACGTATCCGAGTCATGTTTCACAAAATAAAAAAGATTAATAATAATAATTTTAGATTTTTTTTTTTATTATTATAAAAATAAATATATTTTTCTATATAAAATATCATTATTAGTCATTATAAATGTGTATATATATATATATATATATATATATATATATATATAATTTTACTTCTTTATCATACTTTCCTTAAAAAAAAACAGTCATCTTTGACTTTTAAAAAATCAAATATTAATGCAGTTTTTAGGAATATTTTTTGACAAAAATAAGATTAATAATAATAATAATTATTATTATTATTATTATTATTATTATTATATTGAATTAGCTATACATCTTTATATATATGGTTATAAAAATATATTTCCATATAAAATTTGAGTTTATAATGATTAATAATTATATTTTATAAATATTTAGTTTTTTTATTATTTTTTATTTTGTTTTATTTTTTTATATTTATTTTTATGTATTTAAAAAAATATTACCAAAAATATGAGATTATTATTATTGATTTAATTGTATTAAATATATGTATATTGTGAATAATAATAATAATAAAGTACATGAAAATATATTTTCTCTTTATAAAATAAAATTTGTTATAATTTATTTGTATAATTATACTTCTTATCATACTTTCTTTTTAAAAAGTCATCTTTGTCTTTAAAAAAATAAAATATTAATGCAGTTTTAGGACTATTTTTGCTTAAAAAATATTAATTAAATATAATAATAATAATAATAATAATAATAATTTCAGATTTTTTTAAATTTATATAAAAATATGTATTTTTTTTTCTTTATAAAAGCATAGAATTATTAGTCATTATAAATGTGAATATATATTTTTTTATTCATTTTTATAATTATAATTTTTTAGTTTCTTTAAAAAAAATTCTGTCATCTTTGCCTTTAAAAATTAAAATATTAATAGTTTTTAGAACTATTTTTGCATGATCACAATATTTTCATGACAATTAAGCTCATTTACTCCATATATTGGCATTATTGTAATGTGAAAACTCATTCTCAGTACTCTAATATAAACAACATATAATAAATGTATAATTACATATAAATGTAATATAATCATATCCAAACAATATTTCCCAAAATCGAATACAAAATACATTTTGAATAATAATAATAAAATATTTTTCATATTCAGTGATGTTGTTATATAAGCTATAATAATGCCAATGTTGTTTTCATATTTTTTCAATAATATAGTTTTTTAAATAACATTAATTATTAAATATCATCAATAATAAAATACATTATATTAGTATTTATTGTGTTGCCTTGTATTAACTACTTAAAAAACTTAAAAAACTGTCTAAATAAAGTATATATTATTGTATATGTTCAATGCACACAATAGTAAGAATGAAAAATATAAAGCATTTCTTTGCAGTACATAAACATTGTCATGAAAATAATGTATCAGTGTTTCAGAAATGTCTATTTTTCCATTCTGTTGCTCTTTTCTGTGTATGAGCGTGTTTCAGACTTGTTTTCGTCTCTGTATCTGCGGTTTTGTTTTAATGTTTCCCTGCCTGTCTCGCAGTCGTGTCGCTCTTTCCAGACTCGTTGTGCTCTGGCTTTGTAGTCCGGCCTGTCAAACGCGATCAGAGAGAAACCACTCTGCGTTCACACTTTGAACCGAAAGCCAGTCCTCTTCAGGCTGTCCTAGTTTGGGAGTCTGGGAGCCGCGGCGCTTTGTTGGGCTCTTTCTGAGTAAGTAATGGCTCTATTTGTTTGCTGTCGCGGCGCTGTATGTTCATAATGGGAGCTGAGAGGAATCTGGCAATAAAGCGGTGGTGTATAAATCAATTAGAGCTGAGGTAGATTCATATCTGGCGTCTGAGGCTGGAGTAACTCTGGCCATTACTCACAGCGGCTGATTCTATCCGGCCTTACTCTGGGCACCTGTGCTAAACGCCTCTACAGTTTTAATTTCCACAGGAACAGAGATCACATCTGAGGAGGATCGCGTGGCGGTAATTTATTTAAGGAGGCCGACGGGTTATTTCGGTGCCGGGCGGAAGCGACCCGTGCGCCTTTCTAAAGGAAACGGGACGTCCTGAGTGACGGCGGGATATTGGGAGATCTAGATCAGCGCTTCTCAACTGGTTTCGCTTTACGATACGGATGAGACGTCAAGTGGTCCAACAGAACTAGAAAACGTCCAAAAATGACCTCAGAATCAAACTTATTAGGATAAAGTGACCAATAGTATGCAAATCTAGTCTTTCTTTTTTTTGTGGCTTTTAGTTAATGAATCTAAGGTTGAGATACTATTGTAGTTTTTATCAATTTAATACTTATAATATTTTTTAATTTCATATTTATTTTATATAATATATATATATATATATATATATATATATTAATATATTTTATTTTATTTTTTGTAATTTTAAACATTTTTGTATTATTAAATGTCTGTATTTTTAATTTATTTTAGTTTTTTTTATATATTTTCATATTTTATCATTTTAAATTAAATTTTAAGTTTTGGTAATTTTTGTTGTGTTTTGCCATTTTTATATATTTAGTGTTCAGTTTATTTTTATTTGAGTTATTTTAGTACATCAAGTTTTTTAATATTTTTATGTTCATTTATATTGTTTATATATTTTAATTTTCAGGCTTTAGTAGTTTTGTTTATTTTTATTGTATATATAATTTTTTATTAATTTAATTAATTGTAATGTATTTTAAGTTATTTTAGTGCATTACATTTTTATGTTTTTTTTATTTTAATCATCATTTTAAAGATTTAGTACATTTGTTTTGTTTACATTTGTTTTGTTAGTACATTAAGATTTTTATAGATTTTTTCATTTTTCAGATTTTATTATTTTGTTGTTTTTGCCATTATGTATTTTTTAATGTCTATATAGTTTTTAAAATATTTTTTATTGTAGTTTTAGTTAGTTTAGCACATTGTTTATATATATATTTCATTTTCATTTTTCATCTTGATTTTAAACATTTAGTACTTCTGTTGTTTGTTTTTGTTTTTTTTTCACTTTTACTTTTTTTAATGTCTATAGTTTTTAAAAAAAATAAATTTTATTGTAATTTTAGTTATTTTAGTACATTGGTTTTAATATATTTTTAAATGTTTTATCTAGTAATTGTTTGCCATTTTTATGTATTTTAATATTTGTATATTTTTATTTTATTATTATTTATTGTAGTTTATTTTAGTACATTAGGTTTTTGTATTTTTATATATTTTCATTATCTTAATTTTAAAGATTTAGTAATTTTGTTATGTTTTTGCCATTATGTCTATATATATTTGTATTAATTTTTTGCAGTTTTAGTTATATATATATATATATATATATATTAAAACTAAAACTGCAAAAAATTTATACAAATATATATAGACAATGGCAAAAACACAACAATCATTTTTATTATTTTACATTTATTGCGTTTCAAGTAATGCAAATCGTTTTTTTTTTTTTTTATGGTTTTAGTTTTAGTTAACTATCATAACACAGCTAGTTCACTCAAGATATACTAGTCTTTCGTTTCCAGAAAATACTGACAATATTTTTGTCTGATCAGATTCTCTCCAGTATGAGAATTACAGTTCAATTTTTTTCCTCTTATTTAATTTTTTATTTATTTTGCATGCTAATATCATGACATTTTAACCATATTTTCTCTGCCGCTTTTCATTTCAGCTCAGATAATTCTCATTACTGTAATATGAAAAAATATATATTTATTTAAATAGCTAACTACTTACACATTATGGTAATATTTATATGCTTATTATAAAAATGTGCTGTAAAACTGCATTACTATCAGAAGGAGAATGACCCCTTACGAAAATTAACAATGGTCTTACTATAGTAAAACTGTAGTAACCATGTTTTTTTGGCGTATTGATTACCATTTGTATAACCACAGTTTTACAAACACCATGGTTAAACTATGGTTAGCACAGCAAAACCACGGTTAATTTGTGGTTATCATTGTTTAGCATATTCCCATTAGCATTCAGCATAGTTTTCCCCTCAGGTTTCCATCAGAAACCAGTCGTGGTTGAGTCCTAACCTGCTAGTTTAGGTCCGCTGCTCTTGAATATCAACCTGTGTACTTCCTGACTGAATATATGTATTTCTGAGAGTGGTAGACGGCTTTATTATCGCAACCTGCTCTTTTGCGCCGTGTTATTTGCCTCGACAAATCTCCTCCAAATGATCTGATATAGTGTCGCGCCCCGCGAGCGGGAAAAGAGAGCGCGCGCCGCTTCAGAATGTCAACGGCTTCGAGCGCGGGCCTTTTCATTTCGATAAAAGCCTCCGGATCCCCTCAAACGGTCTCTCTTCCTCAGATAATGCAGATGTTGTCTCTGCAATCATCATTATGTTCCCGCGGCTCTCGCGTGCACGCGCGGGCGGGTTATTTACAGGGGTTTTGATCTGAGGTAATGTTTTAAATTCGCCATCAAAGCCGCTATTTATCCGCGGACGGCATCATACGGCTCATTTCTAATGAGGGTGGATTAGCGTGGATGATCCGGCTCTGGTCCGGTGTTCCCGAGGTCAAAGGCAGCCTGGAATTCCGCGCCACAAATCCGCCGGCAAGTAAGATCGAGTCATAATAATAAACTAAATGATTTTTCTGTCGCACCCCCTCCGCTAGCGCGGGATAAACACAGATTATGTATATTCATAAGAAACCGTTGATTAATTTCATGCTGGCATGTTGATAATGCGGACTTATAAACTCGCTGAAAGTACATTTTTCCCCTAAGTATCTATTGAATTTGTATGCTAACAATATCCAGCGATTCATTTCCAGCGTAGTGTCACTTTCGTTATGCAGTTTGTGATTGAAATGACTGTTTGGGAACAACATGGACAGTTTTATTTGTCTTGCTAAGGCTGATTTAGCATCCTAAGTACACATCATTATATCATATTTTCACAGTTGCATAATGTGGCAAAATTACAGCTTGATAGCTTGTCATTTCGACTATCTCATTTCATGAAAACATCTTTCGAACAAAATGGCTTAATTTTATGTGTCTTTATTTGTATTTTTGTATCCTAAATAGACAATTAAATCAGATTTTTACTTAATTAGGCTAAACTTACTTCTTGATTGGAAATGCAGCAAAATTACAGCTTGATCGTTTGTCATTTCGACTGTCTAATTTTATGAAACGCTTTCGAACAAAATGACTGAATTTTGTCTTTATTTGTGTTTTTGTATCCTAAATACACAAGTCATATTTTTACATAATTAGGCTTAAAAATACTAAATTACTATTAATATAAAGCAACATTACGTAGATTTTTCTTGTTTTTCTTCACATATTTCTATCTCTTATTTTCAATTGTTGCATAATTTGGCGAAATTACAGCTTGATAACTTGTCCTTTCAAAATGGCTGAATTTTATATGTCTTTATTTGCATTTTTGCATCCTAAATACACAATTAAATCACATTTTTACATATTTTGGCTAAAATGACATCCTGATTGGAAATGGCACGCAATAAAAAGCAACATTACTCATATTTTTTTTCTCATTTTTCTTCACATATTTCTTCCTATCTCACTTTATAAAACGCTTTCAAACAAAATGGCTCAATATGTTTTTGTCTTTATTTGCATTTTTGTATCCTAAAATACACAATTAAATCACATTTTTACACAATTTGGCTAAAATCACATCTTGACTGGAAATGGCACGCAATAACAAAAGCAAAATTACATATATTTTTCATGTTTTTCTTCATGTATTTCATCACTTATTTTCAGGTTTAGCATAAATTAGCAAAATTACAGTTTGTCATTTCGACTATTGTGCTTTTGAAGTAAATTGATACATTTTGTTTCTTTATTTGCATATTTGTACTTGTCCTCAAAATGGCTGAATTTTATTATACACAATTAAATCACATTTTTACATATTTTGCCTAAAATCACGTCTTGATTGGAAATGGCACGCAATAAAAAGCAATATGTTTATTTTTCTCGTTTTCTTTACGTATTTCCATCTCTTATTTTCAATTTTTGCATAATTTAGCTGAATTACAGCTTGATATCTCATTTTATGAAACACTTTTAAAGAATGGCAGAATTTTGTTTGTCTTTATTTGCGTTTTTGTATTAAGCCAAAATGACCTCTTAAAGGAGAACTCCACGTCCAGAACAACAACACCCGCTTGTCATCCAAGATGTTCATGTCTTTCTGTCTTCAGTTGTGAAGAAATTGTGGTTTTTGAGGAAAAAATTTCAGGATTTTTCTCCATATAATGGACTTCATTGGTGCCCCGATTTTGAACTTCCAAAATGTAGTTTAAATGCAACTTCAAAGGGCTCTAAACGATCCCAGCCGAGGAAGAAGGGTCTGTTTTACCGACTCAGACCTTTGAGTCTCGTTCAGCAAAATGAACGAATCTTTTTTTCGAGTCATTTCGTTAATTTTAGCAAAATGTAATTAAAATGTTACGTGTTACTTCCCCAACACATCTACTGCTTACACAAACATTGACCACACTACAAACAAGACAAAACTGTAATGCTATAAGAAACAGAAAAGATTCATTCATTGTTTACCTGGGTCTTTAGTCTATGATTCGCTCACCTCGCCTCTTATCTGACAAGTTTTTGGGTTTGAGTCATTCGTTCTTCACGTGACAGCACCATAAGATGAACGAATGACTCGAAAAACCCGAAGACTCAAAACGGGTGAACTAATTCCAGTACAGAACCTAATAGGATGTTGTGCGTGCGTGACTGAACAAATCACTCCCCGAGACGACTCGTTCTTCCCGAGTCACATTAAAGATTCATTCAAAATGAACAAATCGTTCAAGAATGAACCATCACTAATTCATAGCGTCGTGAACACACATCCCAGAACCTGTGCTACACAAGCTTTTGTGCTTAAAAAGTATACAAATTTTTATTTTTTGAAAAAATGACCGATCCTTTCACTAGATAAGACCCTTCTTCTTCGACTGGGATCATTTAGAGCCTTTTGAAGCTGCATTTAAACTACATTTTAGAAGTTCAAAATCAGGGCACCAATGAACTCCGTTATATGAAGAAAAATCCTGAAATGCTTTTCTCAAAAACTATAATTTCTTTACGACTGAAGACAGAAAGACATCAACATCTTGGATGACAAGGGGGTGAGTTGTGAATTGTTGTTCTGGAAGTGGACTTCTCCTTTAATTGGAAATGGCATGCAATAAATGCAACATTACTTATATTTTTCTCGTTTTTCTTCACATATTATTTTCAGCTTTTGCATAATTTGGTGAAATTACATCTTGACAGCTTGTCCTTTCGACTATCTCATTTTATGAAATGCTTTCGAACAAAATGGCCAAATTTGATTTGATTTTATTTGCATTTTTCTATCCTAAATACACAATTAAATTACATTTTTACACAATTTGGCTAAATTTACTTATGATTGTAAATGGCATGCAATAAAAAGCAACATTACGTATATTTTTCTCATTTGTCTTCACATATTATTTTCAGCTTTTGCATAATTTGGTGAAATTACATCTTAATAGCTTGTTGTTTCTCATTTTATGAAACACTTTTGAACAAAATGGCCAAATTTTATTTGTTTTTATTTGTTTTTATTAGCATTTTTCTATCCATAAATACATAATTAAATCACATTTTTACATAATTTGGCTAAACTTACTTCTTGATTGGACATGGCACGCAATAAATGCAACATTACGTACGTTTTTCTTCTTTTTTTCTACATTTTTCCAACTCTTATTTCATTTCAGGCTGTTCTGACGTTGATGTTTCATTGGCGAACAAACCAGTAACTGTATTGGTGGCAAAATGGTTGATTATTGTGGAAATGACGTCACAACTGAGCGACATATTGCGTAAAACATTACATAAATCATTTAGCAAACAAAATAAACTTTTGGTGCACAGAAGTGTGCATTATGAAACAAACTCCCGTATGATATGAGATCGTCCGGTTTTCCCGTCTCTCTCCGGACATGAGCGATGAGGCGTTTGGCCGTAAACAGGTGTGGAGCGACTGATTTATCGTAATTAATCCGATGTGTCCGTTCCTCCGGCTGCGGTGCATCTGCGGCCGAGAGCTGTTCCCAATGTCACCGTGTCGGCCAAGGGCGATGAGATTACTCTGATTAAAAAACTCACAATAATTAATTTTTTTTAGGGATTCCAGCTTTTGAGAGCGCGGTAATGAGGCGGATCATTAGGATGCGCGTCTGGGGTCGCGGCGTGCTTAAGATCTGCTCATTTGGACTGGAGTTATAGAGCTACAGCTGTCCGATACAACCGTCCAGATCAACAACAACAAGAACTGGCAGGCTGCGGCATAATTATTATTTTGCAGTTATGGAAAAGCTGGCTGTTTTTAATGGAGAGCAGCGGTACTTATCTGGCCAAAGCAGGCCGCTAATAAAACTCAAGTCGGGGTGGAGAGATTTATTCACGGAGGAAACGAGACCACTCGAAATGAAGGAGTGAATCTGTCAAGTGTTTCACTGTTTGTACATGCTAGAGATCATCAGAACATGGCCAGGTCATTTTTCGCAAATTTTAAGTAATTTAAATTATACGTTTCTTATATAATATTAATATTAGTATTAATGTTATATATTGATTGTCATCGTTTCTGTTTTATATTGTGTAATACGTTACATTAATATATTTAAAAATTATAATATATATTTTAACAAAATTAATTAATTTATTTTTTGTATTTAAAATAATAATAATAATAAATATTATAATAAATAATAATTTTATACATGAATTAAATTGTTGTGCTATATATTAATTGTAATAATTGTATTTTTTTAAATAATGTGTTATTAAGAAATTGTTTATATATATATATATATATATATATATATATAACAAATATTATATATTTTTATTTTATTAGTTACTGTCTAATTTGACCTAATAATAATAATGTAATAAATGTGTTATACATTTATTAATTCATTGTATTATTTAATATGCATAAATATATTAATATATTACATTACTATTATATAGCATAAACATCAAAATTAATTAATAAATATTTATTTAGTTACTTGTTACATTTGCCTAATAGTAATAGTAACATATATGAATTTTATTAATGTATTATTTTAATAATTGAATTATTTCTAATAATTCTATATATTTAATACTGATAAGTTTTATTTACATTTTAATATGTATTATTAATATTATAAATCATTAATGTATTTTAATATTTAGTATGTATTTTAACAAAATTGATGTTTTTTAGTTATTTAAATTTTTTATTTTTTAGTTAAAATATTTTTTATTTTATGTGTGAATTATATTAATGCGTTATATATTAATTGCAATAGTTGTAATATTTAACAATAAAATATTATGAAGAAATTGTTTAGTATATTTTATTTAAAACTATTCAATAAGATTATGTAAAATTATTTAAAATTGTTAAATATTTTATTAAAAAATAATAAAAAAGTTAGTAATTAATTGTAATACTTAATATGAAGTAATAATAAATATTAATAAGTTAATACATTATTTAATTTTAATATATTACGTGACTATCTTACATTAACTGTAATGCGTTATATATAAATTGTAATAGTTGATATATTTAATAATAAAATATTATGAAGGCGTTGTTTAGTATATTTTATTTAAAACTATTAAATAAGATTAAATGATTAAAATGATTCTAAATGATTAAATATTTGATTAAAAAAATAAAAAAGTAATTCATTTTAAGAATTTTGATACTTAAAATGAATATATTATTTAATTTTAATATATTATGTAAATATTGTATTATATAGTATTATAGTATTATATATTATAGTATTTTTATTATATAAACAATATTAATGTCATATTGTAATTATTGTAAATGTAATATGTACATATTATTTATTAATCATATGTAATATTAAATATGTATTGTTAATATTATATTAAATTAATATGTTTAAATATTTAGTATTTATTTTAACAAAGTTAATTCATTTAAATATTTATTTATTTAGTTATTTTGACTTCTCAGTTTGTAAAAATAGACACAAATGATTGAATGTAAAAGTAGAGCTGAGGTTGTTTGAGAAATGTTTGAGTTCATATCAAGATCTTTAAAGTTTTTGGTGCCTTGGTTGAATTTGATCAGTTTGTAATCTGGCTGTGTTTCATGGAGAAACATGAAGTTTCTCAGACGTCCTCATTCATGTCGTTTCTGTACACAAGGAGCAGTTTTTGAGATTTTTCCCCTGTTCTTTCAGCAGGAGCTCCAGTGTCCGGATGACAGTGTCAGGCAAACGTTCCCAGGAGTGCCGATGAAAACACACGAGGCATAAGTTCGGCCTGACTTTGGCGCGCGGATCTATTTATCCGGTAACTGAATCAATTTGCTCTTCATTGTGCTGTGACCTCTGGGGCTTCGGCTCGATGCGGTCGCCGCAACACTCCCAATGTCACCCGCGCCGCTGCTGCACATCTGCTTTCACAAACACCCGAGCCGTAATTCAGTCGCTCGCACGTGTGAACGCTACACTGCTGGAAACACACCGGCACAATTACACACACAGACTCATGTCAGGATTTTACTTCATAATGCATAATAATAATATAAGAACAAAATAATCAGTAATAAAAGAAGTCTTGTCTAGACAAAACTTAAATTAAATTGACAAAATATAAGTTTAAAAAAATACTACAATTACATACTTTTTTAACAATTACATTTTTTTAAACAAAACATTTATTTTTACATTTTTATACAAATATTTATTAAACAATTTTAGAGCTTAATTATTAAATAATTATTACATGTATTTTTAATAAAGTGTTAATATACTGATAATATATTGATTTTTCTTGTATTAGCTTACAATCACTTATAAAAAAATAAAATATTTCACTGTGTATTATGAATACATTTAAAATGCATTATTATTGCTGTTATTAACTTACATTATTAATTTATTTAAAAATCAAAATAGTTACAATCTAGCTTAGTTTAGCTTCCAGTCATTTATAAAAAAAATGTGAATTGGTTCATAATTGATCAATTGATTTCATTATGAAAATGAAAAATAATTGACCTAATAATAATAATAATAATAATAGTACGTATATTAATATTAATGTTACATATTATTTATACATTATATTAATATTATGTTTTATTAATATATTTAAAATTTAAAATATATAGCATTTTAACAAAATTTCTTAATATTTTTATTTTATTTATTTATTTATTTAGTGGTTAAATTTACCTGTTCATTTACTGTGCAAGACTTATTAGTTCAGCTTCAGTGTGTTTTCTGAATAATTTAAAAACATTTTTGTTATTAATAGTAATAATAATTTACTAAAAAATAAAATGTTTACAATCTAGCTGACAATAATTTATAAATAATAATAATAATAAATGTATTATTGTATTTATGTATTTATTATAATAATAATAATAATAAATGTATTATTATTACATATATGTATATTAATGTCACATATTATGCATATATTACATTAATATGATATTTTATTAATATATTTAATTATTTTGTATTTTAAATAAATACAAATATTTTATTTTGTTTTGTTGTTAAATTTACACTTTTTATTTCAGCTTCAGTGTGTTTAATAAATAACTTAAATGCATTATTATTATTATTATTATTATTATTATTATTATTATTATTATTATTAAGTTACTAAAAAAATGAAACATTTACAATCTAAACATTTACGAAACAAAATATTAATTAGTTACTGGTAAAATTGACCTAATAATAATAATAATAATAATAAATAATAATAATTACATATATTAATATTAATGTTCCATATAATGTATGTATATTATTTATATATTTTTTATTTTATTTTATTTTATTTTATTTTATTTTATTTTATTTTATTTTATTTTATTTTATTTTATTTTGTTGTTAAATTGACCTGTGCATGTGGAGTGCAAGAGTTTTTAGTTCAGCTTCAGTGTGTTTTATGAATAATTTAAATGCATTATTATTATTATTATTATTATTATTATTAAGTTACTAAAAAAATGAAACATTTACAATCTAGCTTATGAAACAAAAGATTATTTAGTTAGTGGTAAAATTGACCGAATAATAATAATAATAATAATAATAATAATTACATATATTAATAGTAATAATTACATATATTAATATTAATGTTCCATATTATGTATGTATGTATATTATTTTTATATATTTTTATTAATATATTTCATTATTTAGTATTTTAACAAAATTAATTTTTATTATTTTATTTTATTTTATTTTATTTTATTTTACTTTATTTTATTTGTGGTTAAATTGACCTGTGCATGTGGAGTGCAAGTCTTTTCAGTTCAGCTTCAGTATGTTTTATGAATAATTAAAATAAGTACAATTATTATTAGCAGCAGCAGCTTTATTATCTTAATGATACTTTTATTACCTCACAATCATGTATTAAAGCATTACAAGTTTCGGTGTTAACACTACATTACATACAGACTTCAAATGAAGTGCTGCTGAATGCATTATTTGAATCAAGAATAAAACGAGTGCGGGACGTCACGCGTGTGCTCCTGAAAGCGTGCGCCGCGTTCTTCCTGCGCTCCGATGAAGCCTTTTGCACACTGGTTTTCATCACGCTTCCACCCTCTCCCGATTTACCCTGCACCATGATGCTCGGCCATCTGTCGCCGCGGTGACCGTTTCCCCTGCCAGTGTGTTAGAGGGGCCCCGAGAAAACCGGCTACATTTAGACTCTTATTAGTGCGCGCTCAAGTGCGCGACCCGCCCGGATCGCTCGCGAGCGCTACGATACATCACGGCCCCTCGTACGCCCCGCCGTCCTCTCTTCACACGGAGGCTAATGTACTGTCACGTCCCCCGGCGGGCTAGCGCTAGCGTTAGCTCACAGCTATGCTATATTCGGCCTGATTAATGAAGCATCTGACGGAGGGAGCGTCTGCTGCGAGGGAGCGGTAGCGCGACAGCGTGTGTGCGCCGAATAAATGTCGTACATTAAACAAATTCCCAGCGCGGGCACTGGCTCGTTTTGGCAGCTGAAGCTGAGAGGGCGCCGTGCGGCCCACCCTCCCTGCCCCGGGGCCTTGTGGGACCTCTCGCGGCACTCAGCGGTTATGATTGGGTAGTCTCGAATTAAAGCGTCCCGTCAGGACAAGGAATCATGTCCGCCCGCTGGCTGGCTGGCTGGCTGGTTGTCGTGGAAACCGGGTCCCGGAGGAGGCTGAGGCTCGTCGACGGGCAGGGAGAGAGAGAGAGGGATGAGCTGGGAGATAAAGGACAAAAACTCAACAGAGCTTGTTTCTGTCAGCGCAAGACAAGTGTGAAAATGATGCATTAGCGATAAATTAACGAAAGAAGAAAGTCGTTAGACGTTTTCAAAGCGAGGATGCTTGGGTTTGTGTACTTTTGCGTTCTGAAATGTGTCTGAAATCCATAATACAATTCAGTTGTGCATTGCTGCACGCAACAGGATCTCAAATTCCGTTACTGTGGCATTAGCGATTCATTTACGAAAATCGAAATTCGTAGAACATTTTAAAAGTAGGAAAGCTTGATTTTGTATGTTTACGTGTTCTAAAATGAGTCTGCAATTCATTGTATGACACAAATATGTATTGCATCGCAACAGGGTCTCGACATTTCGTTAACTTTTGCGTTAGCAATAAATTCACAAAAATAGAAATTCGTTGAACATTTGAGTTTGCGAAAATAGATATTCATGGAATATTTTGAAAGTTGGAATGGTTGATTTTGTATGTTTACGTGTTCTAAATGGAGTCTGCAGTTCATCGTACAACACAAATATGCATTGCATCGTAACAGGTTCTCGAAGTTTCGTTACTGTTGCGTTGGCGATTAATTTGCGAAAATAGAAATTCGTTGAACATTTTAAAAGTAGGAAAGCTTGATTTTGTATGTTTACATGTTCTAAATGGAGTCTGCAGTTCATTGTATGACACAAATATGTATTGCATCGCAACAGGGTTTCCGAAGGGTCTCGAAGTTTCATTATGGTTGTGTTAGCGATTAATTTGCGAAAATAGAAATTCGTTGAACATTTTAAAAGTAGGAAAGCTTGATTTTGTATGTTTACGTGTTCTAAATTGAGTCTACTGTTCATTGTATGACACAAATATGCATTGCATCGCAACAGGGTCTCGAAGTTTCGTTACTGTTGCGTTAGCAATTAATTCGCGAAAATAGAAATTTGTTGAATATTTAAAAAGTAGGAATGCTTGATTTTGTGTGTTTGTGTTCTAAAATGAGTTTACTGTTCATTGTATGACGCAAATATGCATTTTATCGCAATAGGGTTTTCGAAGGGTCTCGAAGTTTTGTTGCTTTTTGTTGCTTTAGTGATTAATTCGCGAAAACAGAAATTCGTTAAATATTTTAAAAGTAGTAATGGTTGATTTTGTGTGTTTATGTGTTCTAAATTGATTCTGCAGTTCATTGTATGACACAAATATGTATTACATCGCAATATGGTTTTCAAAGGGAGAAATTCAAGAGAAATTCATTGAACATTTTAAAAGTGAGGACGCTTGATTTTGTGTTTATGCGTTCTAAAATGAGTCTGCAATTCATTGTACGACACATATGCATTGCATTGCAACTGGGTCTCAAAGTTTCGTTACCGTTGCATTAGCAATTCATTTTGTTATTGTTGTGTTTGCGATAAACTAGTGAAAATGATGTTTCGTTGAGCATTTTAAAATTTATACTACTGTTTTTGCATTTTAAAATGAGGCTGCAATTCATAATACGACAGTAGTATGCACTGTAGAGCAACAATCTCAAAATTTCGTTACTGCTGTGTTTGCGATAAAATAGTGAAAACAGCGTTTCGTTGAAAATTTCAAAACGTTGGATGCTTGATTTTCTGTTGCATTCTAAAATGAGTCTGCATAATACAACACAACAATTATGCATTGCATGGTGACTGCATCTCAAACTTTCGTTATTGTTGTGTTTGCGATAAGCTACCGAAAGTAACGCTTCGTTGAGCACTTTAAAATTTAAACTAGTGTATTCACATTTTAAAATGAGGCTGCAATTCATAATACGACACAACTATGTACTGTAGAGCAACAATCTCAACATTTCTTTACTGTTGCGTTTGCGATAAAATAGCGAAAGTAGCATTTCATTGAGCATTTTAAAACTTAAGTGTTTTTGCTTTTTTTTTTAAGTAGTCTGAATTATACGACACAAGTATGCACTGTAACGAGTTTGCATAATACAACACAACAATTATGAATTGCATGGTAACAGCATCTCAAAGTTTAGTAATTGTTGTGTTTGCGATAAAATAATGAAAATGGCGTTTCATTGAAAATTTCAAAACGTTAGATGCTTGATTCTGTGTTGCATTCTAAAACGAGTTTGCATAATACAAAACAACAATTATGAATTGCATGGTAACAGCACCTCAAAGTTTCGGAATTGTTGTAAAATAACGAAAGTGGCATTTCGTTGAGCATTTAAAAAACTTAAATGAGCGTTTTTGCATTTTAAAATTAGTCTGCAATTCATCCAGACAACTGTAGCGCAACATGAGCTTAGAGTCCTGATAGCTTTGTGTTTGCGATGAACTAGCGAAAATTTTTCATTTAACATTTTAAGGACGTTTGATTTGGTGTCTGGAGTACAACTGGAGCTCGAAGTCCTGTTGATGTTGTGTCAGTGATGACCTAGTGATATTTTGGTGTGCCATTCAGGTCAAAAGTGACCCTCTTGTTTTTACCATTAATGCCCTCAGTACACACGTGATCAAAACAGAAAATCCATCTGGAAACGGTGCGAGGCAGCGCATCGATCGGCTCTTGTGTGGACTAGCGGACGGTCACTCTCGCATCTTCAGAAAGCTGCAGTCTTCGCTGTGAACTCAGGAGGGAGCGGTTCATTTGTCAGTCCTTTTCATTAGATTTTCTCTTTCTTTCTCCTCTTTGCCTAAGGTTCAACCGAGGCAGCCAAAGAAAACGCCACTAAAAACAGACGAAGAATGAAGCAGAAGGAAAATTAAAAACAGCAGAGAGGTAAAAACCTTCATGGGATCAAACACTAACTAACCCTGTTAAATTTCAGCTCTGTGTGAAGAAAAATAACACATTTTTAGTTTTGATTTATGACTTTGTTCAATCCATCGGTTCTGACCTCATTATTTCCACAACAACCAACAATTTTGTGCATCCTAAATACTGAATACTTATTTTGTTTTGCAGATTTTTTGCATAAATGTCCTATAAAGCCATATAAAGATAAATGTAAACGTATTTATTATTAACTACAATTAAAACCATCAATAGTTACTTTAAATAAATGCAATTTTAACTGAAATAAAATGGAAAAAAGTTAGTTGCCCAATTTCATTTAGTTTAACTTATTTATTTACTCTTTTACCATTTATATTTACTATTATAACTATTTTAACTATTTTCTTAAAATGTAAATAATAATTACAATTAAATTAAATGAAAATATAGAAATAAAACAATTCAAAATATTGATAAAAAACTATGTAGATATACAAAACTAATAAAAATGTAATAAAATAGTAAAATGGAACAAAAATTTTAATCAAAGCAGAAAATATTTATATTAGATTTTAAGTAGTTACCTATATATATATATATATATATATATATAGTTTTTATTATTTATTATATATTAATTATAAATAATTAATTATATAATATATCAAATATATACATTTATTATAAATTAAATGTTTGTGTATTTGTGTGTGTTGGCAATTAGTGTAATTGCAATAAATTATTTAAAATATTTTAAATTTAACTAAATAAATATATTAAATATATTAATTAAAAGCATTATATATAAACATTAATTACAATTTAATATTTATGTTTATTTATATGTGTAATTGAAATTATATATGTTTATTTATTTAAAAATTTTTCTTTAAGTACACTAAAACACTAAAATATCAGACGTATAAATGTAATATAAATTACATCTTTGTATATTTGCAAATAGTGTATTTAATTTCATTTTTATAAATGATTTAAAATATTTTTAATGTAATTATATAAATATTAAATTGTAACTAAAACATATATAAACATTTTAATTACAATTAAATATTTGTTTATTTGTGTAATTGGATTTGTATGTGTGTTTATTATATATATATATATAATTATTGTAAATATTTATATTTATGTGTATAAATATGTATATTTAAATGTATTTTATAATTTTTATTTTATTTTATCATTTCATTTTAATATATTTGTTTTTATTATGTATTTATTTTATTTAATGACTATTAATATTATTTAGCTATATTATGTTAATATTAATATATATTTAACATTTTAGCATGTATTATTTTTTTTATTATTATTTAAATACTGATTTTTCTGTGTATTAAAAAATGTTTGTTTGTTTTTTTTCCTAGCATTTCACCTTAGCTGTCATTTATACTTAATAAAACATGTTTTTATCTAAGGTTTTTCAAAGAAACTGTGCAAAAGAAACTGCTTTTTCTCCTCAGATCACATCAGGCTCCGTCTGCTTATTCATACGATATAATGCACATTTCTGGACTCTCTTTGAGGCCACATTTCATCATGTCATTTTATTCAGAAAGCCGTCTCTGACACACATCAGAGGTGAAGTGCTTAATTTCAGTGTTATTTCCGAGTTGTTTCAGCTCTTCAGTGATCTGTTTTTAACAGCGCCACTCGACTGTGTCCTTGTTGTTTGCTCTCATTGACTGTGGAGTTTTTAGCCTTGAGTCTGCGGCGTATCACGGGCCAAACGGCGATTATTTCTTCTCTTCATTGAGTGGAGAGCGTAGCCTGGACTCCTGGTGTCCGAGGGCTGTTTTAGATGCGAAGGGCTGAATGTCGTACGTCGAGCCACGAAGAGCTCGTTTCAGCTTTATTACGCTGCACAGTCTCTCCGCGCCGCTAAACCGCATTTATCCAGACGTGTGAATCTGTACAGGTCGTTGAACACGAGAAACGCGTACACTTGGGTCTCGTTTCAGCAACACGTTGCTCTCCGTCGGCCGGATCGCAGTTAAACAAAGCTATTAATCTTTACGATGCTCACGCTTCAGATCCCTTCTGTCTGTCGCTTCGGCCTCGTCCTGCAACTTTAAACAAGGTTGCAGTAAATTAGCTTCATTCAATTAGCAAAGCTCTGATTATTGATGGCAGTACTTAAAGAAATGTCAATAAAGCGAGCATCCAGAGTTTTTGTCATTTTATTAAGTGTCTCATTAGATCTAGAATATGCCATAGTCGTTTTAGTTTGCTTGTTTGTTTTGTTGTTTTGTTTACCAACATTGTGATTATTAAAATGACCTTTTTATTAAATAAAAAACATAAGCACCTCGGTTCAAGCAATGAATTTGTTAAAAGTTGATTTGTGATTTTCACTTATTATAATATAATAATAATAATAATAATAATAATATATATTTTAAAATTATTGTTATTATTTTTATTACTTATTAAAAATATATTTTTATTCTGTAAAGCATTCCTTGATTTTTATTTTAAATTATTACTGTTTTTTTTTTCAAACTTACTGTACATCATATGCAATTTTAACTGAAAAAAATAAAATGGAAAAAAGTTAGTTACCCAATTTCATTTAGTGTAAAATGAAAAAATAAATTAATTAAATACTAAAATGTTTGTAAAAAAAAAAAATGTTTATAATTATTGCATTAAAAAAAAATAAAAAAAAAATAATAAACGTAATTAAAATGAAAAAAGAAAATATAGAAATATAGAAATAAAACAATTAACAATATTGATAAAACATATGTAGACATACAAAACTAATAAACGTAATAAAATAATAAAAATAAAAACTAATAGAATTAAATACAATGAAATAAATACAATAAAATAAAAAATAAAATGAAAATCAAACAAATAAAAATAATAACTAATTCAAATGATTACTACAAATGGTATAGACCTAAAAAAAAGTTTAAAAAAATTAAAATTAAACTAAAATTAAAATCAAAACAGAAAATACAAAAATAAAAACTAATTCCAAATAGTAAAAGCAACTATGCAAGACATAAAAACTACTAAAAAGTAAAATAATAAAAAGATAAATTAAATACAATGAAATAAACTAAAATGAAAACAGAACAAATAAAAATTAAATTTTTTCTTTTACAAAATCAAAATATTAATAAAAATAGTATAGACCTAAAAATTTAATAAAATAATTCAAATGAAAACAGAAAATACAAAAATATTTTTTTTCAGAATTAAAAATTATATTTTTAATATCTATTTTCTAATTCAAAATAGTAATAGAAACTATGCTAAAATAAAAACTACAAACTAATCTAATAGAATTAAATACAATAAAATAAAACTAAAATTAAACCAGAAAAAAAAAACTAATTTAAAATATTAATTCGAATGGTTTAAATGAATTAAAAATAATTAAAATGAAACGAAAATTAAAATAAAAATTACAATAAAAAATAAGTAATGGAAAATTTGCAGACATAAAAACTACTAAAAAAGTAATAAAATAATCAACATAAAACTAATAGAATTTAATACAATAAATACAATGAAATACTAAAATTAAAACAGAACAAATAAAAATAAATGAGTCAAAATATGAATAAAAATGATATAGACCTAAAAAATAATAAAACAAAAATAAAATAATAATATAAATATAAAATAAAAATAAATGTAAAATGCAAACAGAAAATATAAAATTTAACTAATTCAAAATAGTGATGAAACTATAACAGTTGATGTAATTTGATGGTGTTTGTGAACCAAAGCCGCATGTATATTCACATCTTCAGCTAATGGCTTTCAGACAGAGCGTCTGTCGTGTTTGTGACGAGGATCGTTTTTTATCCGTGTGATGTTTATAATCAGTCTTTCATGCCGTTATTGTCATGCACGCTCTCATATTTATGTGTTTGCTTGCATTCAAGGCCTCAATCATATCTCTCGCTTTCATGATGAAAAACAAGTGATGTATGCGACGTTCTGTCATCTGGAGAAAATCCACGTTCTCCGTTGGAGTGAAGGCCGGTGAGGTTGAGTTCTGTTCATATCCGGACTGAAGCGTGTCGCAGCTCTGATCCGGCTCTGAATGCCGTAGATCTGCGATGCCAGACTGCGTTAGAGTCGCTCGAGGGAACAATGCATTGTGGGCAAATCCTCTTGTGTCCCGGCCGTGGGAGCCGCCGACACACGGGCCTGTTTGCTTTGACCCACCATTGTGTAAACGCACGGGACTTCATTTGAGTTATGCACAACATTTTGTACCTCGAGGATTTTTTTTAGTGTACACCTTTATATCAAACACTAGCTATATCTTCTAGCCTCATGTGTATCTAAGAGAGAGAGTTAGTAGCTCAGTGTTTGTATGAGACAAATCTTGTGATATAGAGCGGTGTGTGCGTCAGGTTGGAGCAGATATGTGCTGATGAGTTCCTGGCGGTGGCAGGCGGTGTGTTTGCGCTGCAGTGCTGCGGTGTAGCGGCCCTCTGACCTGCTGGGTAAACAACCAGAGAGGCTCTGACTCCAAATAAGGCCAACACATCCACGGCACCGAGCAGCGGCAACCTGCCATCCTCCACACACACACACACACGTCTCCTGAGCTCCCCTTTCTTTCCGTTACTGTCTTTCTGAAGCCTGCCTGCCTGCTCTCCTCACACGGATTGTGAAATGAAAATCCTGCCATCATTTATTCAGCCTCACGCCGCTCCAAACCCAGGGAAATTTTTTGTTTTGTAAAGCACAAAATGAGATATTTAGCAGAATGTTCACGCTGCTCATTTCCAACAAATGTATATAGTGACTTGTATTAATGCAAATTGGTTTGTTAGGATAGGAGATACAAGATACAACTGTTCAAAAAATCAAAATATTGAGAAAATCACCTTTAAAGTTGTCCAAATGAAGTTCTTGGCAATGCATATTACTGATCAAAAATTAAGTTTTGATATATTTACGGTAGGATATTTACTAAGTATCTTCATGGAACATGATCTTTACTTAATATCCTAATGATTTTGGGCATAAAAGAAAAATCGATAATTTTGACCCATGCAATGTATTTTTGGCTATTGCTACAAATATACCCATACTACTGTTAAGATTTATATATGTAAATATAGAATTTTGGTATGTTATAACATTTTTTTCAAAGGTAACTCAATAACAGTTACATTTTTAACAATATTTCAGGTGTAATTTATAATATTTGTTGTATTTTGAATCCAGCTTTCTTTGCAAAAGGCAAAAAGTTGATCAATATGATGACATATTTTGGTTATGACTGTTATGGTAGTGACAATTTTATGGGTTAACGACCACAAAAACAAAGATGTCACTATCGAAACGCCACCAAATGTTTCTGTAGTGACAAATTTATAGGATAACACCTAAAAACAAAGATGTCGATGGTAGTGACAATTTTATGGAATAATATCTCCCCAAAAAAACAAAGATGTCACTACTGAAACTGTAGTTTCACCAAGTGTTCCGGTCATGACTGTTTGGGTAGTGACAATTTTATGGGAACACACCAAAAAAAGCAAAGATTTCCCTACCGAAACGCTACCACATATTTCGGTACTGACAATTTTACGGGATAACAACCAAAAAACAAAGATGTTTCTACCGAAACGCCACCAAATGTTTCAGTAGTGACAATTTTACAGGATAACACCCAAAAAACAAAGATGTCACTACTGAAACGTCACCAAACATTTCAGTCGTGACCGTTTTGGTAGTGACTATGTACAGAATAACACCCAAAAAAACAAGATGTCACTACCAAAATGCCACCAAATGTTTCGATCTTAACTGTTTTGTTTTGAGAGTTTCATGGGATAACACCCAAAAAACAAAGATGTCACTACTGAAATGCCACCAAAGGTTTTGGTCGTGACTGTTTTGGTAGTGACCATTTTATGGGATAACACCCAAAAAAACAAAGATATTTCTACCGAAACCCCACCAAATGTTTTGGCAGTGACAATTTTACGGGATAACCAAAAAACAAAGATGTTTCTACCGAAACGCCACCAAATGTTTTGGTAGTGACAATTTTACGGGATAACACCCGAAAAAACGAAGACATTTCTACTGAAACACCACCAAATGTTTCGGTAGTGACCATTTTATGGGATAACACCCAAAAAAACAAAGATATTGCTGCCGAAACACCACCAAATGTTTCAATAGTGACAATTTTACAGGATAACACCTAAAAAACAAAGATGTCACTACTGAAACGTCACCAAACATTTCATTCGTGACCGTTTTGGTAGTGACTATGTACAGAATAACACCCAAAAAAACAAGATGTCACTACCAAAATGCCACCAAATGTTTCGATCTTAACTGTTTTGTTTTGAGAGTTTCATGGGATAACACCCAAAAAACAAAGATGTCACTACTGAAATGCCACCAAAGGTTTTGGTCGTGACTGTTTCGGTAGTGACAATTTTATGGAGTAACACCCAAAAGACAAAGATGTCACTGCCGAAACTTCACCAAATGTCGTGTCGTGACGATTTTATGGGATAACACCCAAGAAAACAAAGATGGCACTATAACGAAACTCCAAATATTTTGTTGTGACAATTTTATAGGATACCACCCAACAAACAAAGATGGCACTTCACCAAATGTCTCAGTAGTGAGCATTTTAGATACTTTTGAACCCAGCTCAAAGATGCTAATCAGTACATGGTTACCTAGCACAGTTCTGAACATACGCATATAAAAACCAAATATTATGGAATAACTCAAAAAAGTGTGCTTAATTGTTCAGTAGTGACATTCCTTTAATTTACACACAGTTTTTACAGACTTTTGAACACATTTACCTCAAAATGATGGGGCCTATCTTCTCACGCCTTGTGGGTATGAGAGAGAGAGACACAAGAATATTTCCTGACCATAAATGTAGGGGTGTAGTTATAATCAGTCTCAGCCAATGGACTAAAACATACACTGTTTTGGTAGTGATGTGAAAAATACGGGACACTTTGGTTTTACATAAAGTTTTATAATGTACATAGAAAATATAAAATAATTCTTTTAAACTTCATTTTTTTTAAAGAATCAACAAGATACTTTTAAAAACAACAGTGGAAACAGGAGTTGACATTTAGGAGTTATGGTTCCAGCCACCTTTCAATTGAAAGTACCCAATAAATTATGATTTTTAATATATTAAGCTTACTGATATTTGAAATTCGTAAGTTTCAGATCTTAGTAAACATCTAAGATTTGAACACTTAAATGCTTTGTAAATGTGTTATTTTGATTGTGGGACAGCAGTCTGCACCGATTTTGTAGAATGGCCCATATAAACTATTATAATACTTCATTTTTCCTTTCGGAGGATGAATACAGTTTAGCGCATCAGTCTGTGGCTGTGTTTGTGTGTAAACGAGGGGAAAAGATCTGCTCTAAATCTCCTTTTGTGTTCGTTGGAAGATAGAAACCCATCTGGCTTTGAAACGACATGAGGGTGAGTGTATTTTTAGGTAAACTATTTCCAAATCCATTCTCTTCCTCTACCTGACTTGTCTTTTCTTTCAGTCTCTTTGGCACAGTCTGAAACGCACTGCCTCGATGCTTTTGCACCATATAATACGCGTGTTGTTTGGTTTTGCCTTTTAGTTTTGATAAATGCTTTTGCCTTTTAGTCCTTTAAGAGTCTTCCCTGCAGCGAAACAGACCGCAGGCATCGCTGCGTGTCGTATTTCACATTTTAGACACGCCCCCTTGTTCCACTGACCGTTGACTACAGAAAGCACAGCACATCTCTGGTCGTTTTAGCATTTGAACCTGCTCTCCCTCTGGTCGTGTGAGGGAGGAATGACCTCACCTTTGCATCTTTTGAAAAACAGTCATAGTCTCCTTCGTTCAAAAGCGACAAGACGGTCACGTTTAATATTTATGATTCACGAAACACGAATGACCTCTCCTTTGACAGTGAATATATAGACCCCTTTGTGTGTGAGTGTGTGTGTGTGATGACTGTCTGTAATGAATTCATAATCTCTGCAGTGGGTCTTTGTAGATTCCTATCAGGCAGCAGATAAGACAGCGCAGTTGCACTCTAATAGCTGTCAGTCTGCTTTCCTTCCTGGCTATGGATCAGTTCACTTTCAGTAGACAAATACACACGCGCACACACACACACAAGATGGGCTGTGTATTCAGAAGCATGTTCTCCACACAGTGGATCTAAAGATAAAAGCTATTGCATTTTCTGTGGATGGAAAGACCGCATTTCTGTAGCGTGCTGAAAGGAGATCCCCCAAGGCTCTGTACGAGGCCCGCTACAATTGATGCGTTTTTCCCCCATAACTCAACGAGCGGTGGCTCCCATCATTTTTTTCTCTGCCGTCAAACACGCCCGAAGTTTTGAAAGCACCTCAGAAATGCAAGTTTTTTTTTTTATGGAAAGCAGCTTCAAAGTTGCCTCCAAAAAACAGCCATTAAATACAGTGCAATCGTCTCTACCCTGAAGCTACTCATGGAAGCTATTAAAAATGATTGTGACACTAAACAGTGCTTCGTGAGTTAATGTTGTTTATTAGCTCCACATATGCTAAACTGAATTAAGCTTTGCACATTGCTGAGACCTTGCTGAGTTATTCAAGTGTTTATCTTCTAAAAATAAAATCACATTGTAGCTATACAATATAAGCAGGTCCTTAGTTCTAATGCACCAAGTTATCACCTAATTATTTATCTGACTGCATTTTGGAGCTAAAAGAGTAGTCTGCTGCACGATAACTACATAAAAACGTTATCTAGTTCTGCACTGCATAGATATTTCTAAACCACACAGAGGAAAACACTTGCAGAATACAATGCTCATTATGGTCTTATGGATCGGCCATGTCGAGTGGTAAGTGATCTTTATCATTTCCCCCAGCGTCCTCAAATGGCTCTTCAGCCCTTGTGAAATTTACCACGCTAAGCTCTCTGCAGCCAGGAGAACGTGGGACGCGCTATAGCGTTCGATTTATAAGCCTGATTAAACTAGGCAAGTGTGAGTAAGAAACATGAGCCAAATCAACATAAAATCACAGCGACGCTTTGCGCGGCGTTCCCGCTGATTGGGCCTCGGCCCTTTATGATGGTAGAGATCACAATGGCCCTTAAATAAAGAGAAAAATGTGTGTAAACAATACTCCAGGGCGTCTCTGTAAAGGATGAGTTATTGCACTAGGTCTTTGCTCATTGTTTGGCTCTGTAATAGGTGCAGGCCTTTAAGTTGCAGTGTGTCAACACAATATGTATTGTGATACTTATTTTATTTGTTCATCATTTATTGTCATGAATAAAACAGATGCTGTCTCTGATAAACACCCAGTGATATATTTTTTCAATAAGAACTTGACTCAGAGTGTATATTGGAGCTGTGAGCTGCATTTGATATTCATATTTGAATTTGAATACGCTGTACATAACAATACCCTTCGGTTTTTTCCAATGCAAATTACTGTTTGACCATTCCCAGTTTTTCTTAAATCAACTTTTCTCAATTAATGAAAAAAAGGTTTTCCTTTTCCTTACAGACTATAATTGAACGTACTGTTCATCATATCTCATTTTTGAAATAATTATTAAAGATAATAATAAAATATGAAAGGAATAATGTACAGTCAGTTGGCCATTACGACAAAATAAAGCGCTGAAGTGGAGCGGAATGAATTAATAGACTTAAATTTAAATAATACTTTTACCTGTATTTTGTAAGATTCCACTGTGAAGGGGTTCCATTACCACAGTATGCGTTTTGCGTTAAAAACAAACAACACAACACAAGATCTACGCTTTTTGATAACCGTTAGTGCTGGGCTTTTTGAAAAGTCATGCGCGGGAAGCGAGTCCAACGGTCAAATTGAAGGTCAAATGGAAAAACTACGGAAAAGCAGAGCAGCAGAGTTAAAAACGCATTCTGTGTTAACTCATAAGGCCGTTTTTGTTCTGTTTTAACCGTCATTGCCGTGAACGCAGACAGTGAATAGTAGAAAAGGCTGAATGGCGTGATTAATCATTAATCGGCATAATAATTTACTGCACTAGCCTGATATCTTAAAGGAATGACTGAAACTAATTTATATTAAAACTGTAACAGTATTGTTGTTACGATAGGATATTTCAAATACCGTAGTAATCTAAACATAGCCATCATTGTTTTAGCTGTAGTTGTTTTCTACAAATACCACAGTTAAACTATGCAACAACATTCTTTTCGCACGGTCAAATACGCTTGTTTAACAAATTGGCTATTACAAATCGTGTCCAGGGCCAGTGTATTCCCTCCCGTGTTCACAAACTTACTATTTTGGAGGTGGGATGGTTGTAGTGAGGGTTTCAAATGACAAAGCAGCTCATCTGTGCGCGCTCATTCACTACGGAGCGGTGACGTGAGCGCGCAGAGGCCTCCCCCCGCCTGCTCCGCTGCTGTGTTTTGGGGAGGGTGAGCGGGAGAAGAGGGGGGCTAAAGAAACCCCTGCCAAACTGCCCCTACCCCCAGTCGAAGTCCGGGACCTGAAAGAAAAGAATCCGATCCAGCTCTGGGACGCGGTGGACCGATTACCGACCGACATAAAGCTCGTTTTAAAGCGCGTCGGTAGAGTTTCGTGCGCTCTTGGAGAGTTTACGCACGGACGCCGTCGACATGGCACGGATAACTATTTTCTCCCGTTGAAAACTTCGCGTATCCAAGGAGTTATTTGGATTTTTTCCTCCCGTTTTACATGGATGCAACATAGGACGCTTTGAGAGGAATTATATGGTCGTACCGCATCTGCATCGATCGTAGTTACTTGGACGCGTGTGGAACAGTTGTAAGTGAAGGGTTTTTAAAATTTAGAACGTAAAATCATTCATGTAGACTTTTAGCAACTTTTTACACAATTTCTGATCTTTTTAAATTAATTATTTAGAGTTTTTAATTATAAAATGCTTGATTTCGTTGCCTATGTAATCACGTTGTGTATCTCAAAATATTTTTGTGCATTTATGTATCGTTTTGGCGACGTAAGTTGTAGTGATTGATTCTAACGGTTTTGATATGGCTTGTTAGGCTGTGTTGTATTCCTCACATTCTGCATGGGGTCTATAGGACACTTTCAATAGCTTAAAAACTTAACGACTTTTCCAGTTCTTTTTTCAAACAAATTCAATAACATATTTTTCATAGAGAACGTTTCATTTCTTCAGTTTGAGGTCTTTAAGACCCAGAGTATAAAAATATTAAATGCATTGAATAGTTACATTGTGACTGTTCACTTTTGCCAGTTTGGATTTGTTTTTTTTTGGTTTGTAATTTTCTTCAGAAGAAACCATACTACATTTGGGTAGTTGTAGCATTCTTATGAAAATCACATGCTTGCTTTGTGGTACAGTAGAGGGTTAATACTTTATTAATATCTGTGAAATGGGCTTTTGGTTGAGTTACGAGAATGCGTTGTGAATTTTAAAAAAAAATGAAGGTTTATTTTGTACAATAGCTGCTAATATTTTTCAAGGTCTCTGAGAATTTGAACACAAAGACAGTAGAGTCAGTCTCAGATAATGAAGAAAATTAGAAAGTATCTGTCTGGAGGTTTAAAGTAATGGTCTCATTGACATTTGCTGCAAATGCGGAGTTTATCAAGTAGAAAATAACATATTATATATATATTTGCATTTTGGTTTTGAATAGAAAACATGCAAAAATTCATTATTATAGAGTATATTGATTCTATTCACCAAGTGTCTTTCTTGCAAAGCTATTATATTGAGGATTTAATCTGTTTTTTCTTGGCAGATACCTGATTGTCTACAAATAATGCTTTCTGCTGTGCCAAGCCCTGCTGAATATAGCAGTTTGAAGCAGTACATACGTTCATATAGTGAAGGTTTTAGCGAGACTGAAGTATAAAAGCATAGTGCAGGTATTGTCTTGATTCGTTTAGTCACAGATAATGCAGGGGTCATTAATCACTTTAATGTGACTTCAGGGGCTCTGTATCAGACTGAGTCTGGACTGAAGTGCTCTGGTTCTGCTTTTGAGAAAAGTTTGGCTTAACAGTTTGCTTTGATCTCCGAGAAATTTAGATTTAGGCTTTGTTGACGTCTCATCCAATAAGTCTGATGGCAAAGCTCTACTCTAGGAGCTACCCGAAAAGGACAGCCATCACAGCTCTTTGAGCATTAATGGCAAAAACGTGTTTGTTTTCATAGTCTTTGTTTTTCGTTGCAACTTGCAACCTCGCAAGTGTGCTTTAGTTTCTAAATGTCACTATAATTGGACAATTTATCATAGATGATCACTGTCAGATCTTGAGAGATGTTAAGACAAATGTGTAGGAATGCAGCCAAACAGAAGCCATTGGCCGTGACTGTGGTCTATAGACTCATAGTTTTGCTCATTTTTCTTTTGCCGCTAAGCAAAAACAAACAAGAAATCAATGAAGTCGGGTGGTGTCAGAATGAAGGAATTTTCAGCGGATGTTAAAAAACTTCGTTTGCCGAACTAACTTTGATTTCCCGTGTGCACTCCGTGTCACCTCTGGACGAAAAGTTAATTGAATTGAGCTGAGGATATGAGTTCTGGTGAAATGTCTTTTGTAAGGTGTCTTCCCCAAGGTTTTGAAATTCATTTCTGCGAAGTTATTCCTTCTGGTGTCGTTTTTTGTGTTTTCCTACACTTATCGCCATAACCTTTTTTCCCGTTTTAAATAGGGATCAAAGGACAATGCCTCAGAGAGATTCTGGACACGCTATGCCAAAATAAATATTCTCCCGACTTCAGAGAGAAGAGAAGGGCAGCGCTTTTGCGTTTGCGTGCGTTACAGATTTAGCCTTCTGTTCGTGTGAGCTAGAGTAGCTAATGATCACTCTAAATATAAAGTGTGCCAGGCTTTAATGAGCAGTATCCCTCTTGACTTTAGTTTTCCTTAGCATTAGAGATCTTATATCCCTTCCTAAAGTACACAAAGAATCGTTTTATTGAATAGCGCCGTATTCAGTGGCGCCGTGGATAGATTTAGCGCAGGAAATGCTAATGGAGTGGCAGAAATATCAAAACAACAATTATACAAAAAGCTCCCTCTCACGGTGGTTATTGTAACCCGTGTGTGCCAATGTGATCGTAGTCGTAGATAAAATTAGGCGAGTTTGTGTAACGGGGAGAGCGGTACAATTATCAGCTTGGGTTTTGAATGGCAGATGCAGTGGTGGCGGTAATGGCAGCTGCGCTGCAGCTCCTCACATTATCAGCAAAAAAGGGAGGGGAAGAGAGATGTTCGCCAGCGCCTAAGCTCTGCCAGCTAATTGTGTTTATTCCTCTTAATTTGTCCCGAGTGCTAAATCGGTGCTCTTCAGCTCACGGTGGGTGCAATTTGTCTGGTGGTTATAAAAGAACGAGTGCACTGTCTTTGCTCTTTTGGTCTTAATGCGACCGTTGCATGCATCCACATGCACGTCCAAGGAGAAGGAGCCAAGGCCTCTCCGGCGCCGACCCGAGGGACGACTGGTCAGCCTGGCGGAATTATCCGGCTCTTGTTCGGACAAGTTCCCAAGTAAATCTCAACATTGTCCATGACAAGCCTTGTTGAAGATGAGGAATAGCCTCTGCTGGTAAATTATATTAACTCCCTGGCCTATGTTGCCCATTCTGTCCGACAGGTTAGCGGCAAATCCAAGATAAGACGCCAGGCAACCCGCCCCTGCTGACGGGATTGATCCATCTCGCTCAAAGTTTAATTTCATCTCACGCTTGGCCAGTTGCCTACGTGACGCTGCAGGACTGATCGTCCGGTCTCTGGGCTCTCAGTACTGCGGCGGTGCTGATAAAGCCGAAAGCTACTACCTTCTCCCCAAGCACCCTAGCAAGGCCTAAGCTTAAACCCCTCGCCGCAAGACTGGATTTCAAACCAATGATATGCTCCGCTTGCTCTGATGCCACTGTGATAATATGTTCATTACGGTAGGAGGGGTTACATCCGCGTTATCCCCGCCACCCAACCTCTACCCCTCCCACTGGCCTTGATACATTTAAAGCCGTTTTATTGGGGGCACTTGTTGTTTACCCCCACTTTGATGATTTTTTGCTTTCTGCTGTTTAAGTATGATGACCAGCTGGCACTCCAGGTTGACGGGCGTCCCGCCCAGCTTGGGATGTTTAGACAATACAAATCTGTCATAAACATGCCCCACCTTGGCTTCAATCTGAGTTATGACCCCTCTGAGGGTTGTGGAGACCCGTCCCCACCCTGTTCTCCATGGCTGGAGGTCAAGATGCCATCTGTGATCGGTCTACTTATTCTCCACTTTGGCTTGATAGTTAACAGACCCCAATGAACCAGATTAAAGGGTTGGATCTTTGTTTAATAGACTTGGAGTGTTTTTGACCTTTCTTTGGGGCTACTCCAATTGGACTCCTTCAGTGGAACCAAAACAATAAAGTCCATGAATCCGAGGTAGATTGCTCTTGGATATCTCAGATATCCCACTTTTCAAATGTCATGGTGCTAGCCAAGTGATGTGTGCTGGTTTAAGATGGTTATCAGGGGTCTTGCTTGGTGAAGCGTAGGAATTTGTTGGGGCGTAGACAGGATGCTGGTTCGGTTGGTTTTGTTTGGGACCAAGTAGAGTTGAAGGGGTTTATAGTGACCCTATAGAACCTCAGGGCCCAGTTAAGGGGGCAGTTTTCAGGATGAGGGGCTTTTTCATGTGCTAAAAGCTGCTAATCCGCTGGCCTTTGTATGGGAGCAGAAAGCTCGGGGCAAGATGGGAAAGCCATGGCTTTTTCAGAGCCCGGCCTTTTGTTGTCATTTCGCCCAAATCAGGGGACATCTGTTAGGATCGGGGGTAGGTTCCCAGCTGACGGAGGGGAACGGGTTGGAGGAGGAGGCGGGGGAAGGACAAGATACGTTGGCGGGGGTGGGAATGGTCGAGGGCTGATGGATGTGTGTAATTGTTTGTAATGCAAGCATGAAAACACGGGCCTCTGGGAGACGGAGCCGTATTTGTATGCGTGTGGACAGAGGGGCCTTGTAGTTATGAAACAGTCAGTCAAGGGTAGATGGGGTTAAACACGAGTAAATACCTGCCTGTCAATGCAAGCCATGCTCCCTTAATTAGGAATGACAAAATGGTTTGACAGCAGAGAAACGGGGAGCGCTATAGCCTCTAACTAGCACAAATGTCAACATGTGATTAAGCTCTGTTGGAAACTCATTACATTCCTGAAACGCGGATCTGTTTTTCAATAAAAATCACATCTCTTTTTCTTCTAGTCAGGGCTGAATTAGCATGAGTGATCTCCGTCAAGTACAGTTTTTCCATTTGCGCTTGTTCATTACGAGTGCTTCAAATTCAAACACTTCTAATGGGTTAGTCTCACGGAAAAGCGTCCAAGTTGCATTTCACCCCAGTTTTTTTTAATGGTTTTATTTTCTCTTAATATTAATAACCCTGATGAGAATTTAGAAAAAAAATGTGCTTAATTGCCATAGCATTTTTTTTAATTACTAAATGTATCTTTCTTCTCAAAGTGACAGTCAATGATTATTAACTGTTCCAACTAAATATTTGAAGCACAAGGAGTTAAAGGTAGAAAAACACGATTCACTCCTGCATGGCATTTCAGTTTCGAACCACTGTAATTATAGCTGTATTGTGTTCTTTGAGCGAACAAGGATGCGTTCGACACGACTGAGCCAGGGATGCTATGGATTCCGCGTCATTGGGGCGTAAAAGAACAAGTGCGAGGGAGTTCACTCTCTCCGTCTCTTCAAGCAAGAGGGAAAGATGATTGTTACAAAGCACAACATCCCCCAACCCTGCCCTCATGCATTATGACATTTTGACGTGTAAATACGAGGCCTGCAGGATGCCGGCTGATAATATCATTAACTCGGATTTAATTGCAGCATTGAGACACACCACCTGAAGATGTTTATTGTGTTTGTGGGGAATGATGGCTGACAACGTTTGTCGTGCTGCTTTTCTTTTGTACCTTAACGCTGGAAACTGCCAAAAGCTTCCTGTCATTGAAAACATAATTGGAAAGTCAGATGAATTGGGAAAAACAAATTAAGCTTTGTGCTGCATTCAGAAGTAATCCTGTTTAAAGTAATACCAGCAAAATACTAAAAATCATTTTTGGTTCCCCGAAGAACTGTTCAGTGAACAGGTCTTAAAAGTGTGGCAGGCCAATATGGCAAACATTTAACCAGTCACCTTAAAAATGTAACTACGAAATGATTCAAACATGTGCTTGTTGGTCACATTTGACTGTTGCAGCGTTTGCGTCCCGTGCATAAAACAATATTCTAAAAACGTGACCTTAAATTGGCGTTAAATTTTTTTGCCGTTTAAAATTTAATCGATAAAATTAGAAAAAAGTTCCTTTTTTTTCATTTTAAAAATGTATATCTTTTTTAAAGTTATACTTTTGGGGGAAATTTCAGCAAAATGGGCTGGCTGACATGGCAGAACAAAAAATTTTATTATATTTTTTCAGAACGTTTGGCCGATTCAGGATTTTGATTTAGATTTTAGATAACTAGTTAACTTAAAATCGTAACTACGACATGATTCAAACATGTGCTTGTTCGACACGTTTGACTGTTGCAACATTTGCGTCCCGCATGTAAAACGATATTCTAAATATGTGACTTTAAACAAATTGGCATTACATTTTTTTTTTTTTTTTTTTTTTAAAAACGTTCATTTAAAATTAATCGATAAAATCTGCAAAAAGTTCCTTTTTTTCATTTTAAAAATTTAAATCTTTTTTAAAGTAATACTTTTGGGGGATATTTCAGCAAAATGGTCTGGCCGATATGCCAGAAAAAAAAAAATCTTATTTATTTATCCATTCAGAATGTCTGGAGGATTCAGGATTTTGATTTAAATTTTTCGATTTTTGATTTAACTAGTTAACTTAAAATGATAACTACAACATGATTTAAACATGAGCTTGTTGGACACATTTGACCGTTGCAACGTTTGCATCCAGTGCGTAAAACAAACAAATTGAAACAAATTAATGTAATTTTTTTTTTTTTTTTTTTTTTGCCGTTAAAAACGTTAATTTAAAATCAAAAAATTAAAATCTGAAAAAAAGTATATATATATGTGTATGTGTGTGTATATATATATATATATATATATATATATACACCCACTATAAAGTAACTGGGAAAGATTTCATAGATGTTGATGGTTCTTCATGAAGCCATCAACGCCAATAAAAAAAAAAAAAAAAAAAAATTTGGTAGCACTTTATAATCATTTGTTAACATGAGGACAACATAGTCTTAGTTCATGTTAATTTCGACATTTACTGATCATTTTACTATTTGACTAATTGTGACACCACCTGGGGATGTTTACGATGGCCGACATTGGGTTTTTGTGTCACTTTTCTTTTGCACCTGCACATTCAACATCGCCAAAGGCCTTCTGCCATTGAAAACATAATTGGAAAGTCAGATAAATTAAGATAAACAAATCGCCATGCACAAGTAATCCATTTTAAAAGACCAAGTGCCTTTGGGGGAAAATACCGACAACCTGCCAATGAGTCTGATATTGCGAGTCCAGGATGGAGCCGTTCATTTTATTTGTTTGTTTTCCTAAAGGCACCCTTTGTTTTGCGGTTTTCCTCCCATTTTGCTCATAAATGAGGCATGACGCCAAACTCGCGTTTGATTCGCGGGGAATGAAATCCCGAGATTACCGGGCCCAATATCGTCTGCCGATCTGCTTTTATTAGCTCCATTACGTCTTCCGTATCCTGACCTTGTTTCGGCACCGCTTACATGGGCGTTTTATCTGCCCGTTGGGGACGGGATGGGCTGAATGAATGAATGAAGAGATGAATTGCGCGTTATCTTCCCCCCGCATGATCGGCGAGGCGATAATGTCGACAAACAGAGGGGTGTAGCCAGCGTGGGCGGATTGCAGTCGACTAAACGAACCGGAGATGAGCGCTGGATAGAATGTGCTAACTAGGAGCGCGGCCTGTAATTGAAGTGCGCTTCCACTTCTCTAGCGTCGCTTAGCTTTGGGGAAATGAGAGAGATTAGGTCCGTCTGGAGATGTGCTGCTGTTTTTGTGGAGGATGTTTTTCACATTGGTTTAGCATTCAGATAAAATGCCATGACTAAAGACAACTTAATTGATTTTCCTAACCATTTTTGGTTCCCCAAAAAACCTTTTAGAGAACAGTGCCCAAAAAACAATTTTTAATCTTAATGTGAGGACTATTTACTGATCTAAACAATCTGTTTTAAATTATAAATGACATTGGAAAGGCTCCAAGGTTGTTCATGGAACCATCGATACCAATACAGAAAAAAAAAAAAATTGTTGTAGAAATTTGGTAGCACTTTACAGTTTCAACATTTACTGAAATATTTGTAACATTAAATGTTTTATTTGGTAACATTAGTTATTGCAGTGTGAACTGACATGAACAAACAGCGAACAATTGTATTATTTACAAAAAATTGACAGATCTTTATTAATTGTTTATTAAATAATACGTTTAAAAATAATGTTAACAAATGAGATCTTACTGTAAAATTGCACCCCTTTTTGTAAGTTTATATATATATATATATATAATTATTATTATTATTATGTTAATGACTTTTTCTTAAATATATCATTAAATAATATAATAAAATATATATTGTATTTAAGTTTTTGTATATTAAGTGGTTAATAATTTGTTCATAAATAAACAAGTTGAATTTAGTCTCTATTATGTACATGATAAATCAGTTTTTATAGTAAGATATTTTTAAATTATCATTAATAAATAGCTAAAATAAAAATTTGGTGTAGAAACTTTTTTTCTCAATTTAATCAATAATTACAAAGAAATGGTGAATAATGAAATAGTATTTTCTTGTAAATCAGACTCCAATAAACAACTTCAAAAGGTCAAATTATTTTTATTTTATGTAAAATATTTTTATTTTATGTAAAATAATTTGTTTTTATATGTTAGTGTATTGTTTTTAAATTATTTATTATTGTTGTTGTTGTTGTTGTTATTATTGTTATTATTATTATTATTATTATTATTATTATTATTATTTAATATATTAGTGAGTAATTTTTTGTTCTCTTCTTTAATAAATCCTAGTTAATTAATCAATTTCTTTCAAATTATTTTTTATTTTATGACTTTTTTCTTAAATATATATTTTTTCCAAAATATATATTGCATTTTTTTTAATCTATTAAGTGGCTAGTAATTTGTTCTTTAGTTAATTAATTAATTAATTAATTAATTAAACACGTTGGATTTAGTTTGTATTATGTGTACTAAAATGTGTACCTGATAAAAATAAATAAATAAATAAATATATAAATAATAAATAATAAATCTTTATTATTTTCATAATTTTTAACTTTTACATTTTTTGTATTATTTGCAAATTCAGCACAGAAATCAGTTTTTTATTTAATTTTTATTTAATTGTTTAAAAAAAAAAAAAAAAAAAAACTTTGTATGTAAGATTTTTTATATGTTAGGTCTTAAATGATTTGTTCTTACCTTTAATAAGTACCTAAAATGGTTTAGAAACCAATTTCACTCAGAAATTGCTAGTGAATTTAACCAATAATTGCAAAGAAATGGTGAATAACGCATTGAAATAAATCTGAAATTTTGTAGTGGAAAGACTGAGATAGTATTTCATGTTGTATAATGTGTGTTTAGCACATTTCATCACTAGTGTATGTACATTTCCATTCAACCTGCTAATACATCACATTACAAAAGTTGCTAATTAGCATGACCAATGCTATTTTTGTGTCTGTTTTTAATCCGCCTCGTTACCTTGAACATGAAACGCACACGTTTCACAGACTACATTAGCGTGCGCAGCTTTCATACGCGTGCAAGCTAATAAGCTAAGAGGCCTGTTCACTCTAAATCACTGCGCTGTTATTTTCTAAACCGTCGGCGGAGAGACGTGCTAGTCGTCGGTAGCAGAGGCCAGTCTTGTTTGAGTTTAACGCGACGGGCTTTGAAAGTGATGGATGGCAGTCGTTCCCTTTGTTTATCTCGGCAGATATCTGAATCCTAAAACACATGAAAGATCTGAGGAATCAAGCTAAATGTATTCAGCCGAGAGCCGAAGGTCAAGCTAACACACTTGTGCGTGCGTGCGCGTCTGCCCTGATTCAATTACGAGCTGTTTTCTGAAGGGATTTGTGTTGCTCATATAGGCTGATGTATTGTGGAGTTCATTTCGCCTTATGAAGTGCAGAAGTATGGAGTCGTCTGATATTACTTTTATGGATCAAATAAATCACTGACTATTGTTTTTGTAGCTGTGAATGTAGACTGAAGGTTTCATATTTCAGTTCATGCATCCAGTTTGCGCTTTGTGATCTGTAGCTCCGCCCACTGTGGAAGCTCATTGGTCCAAAATCCTGCTGCTCATAAAAATATTAAATGTCAGGTCTTCTGATTGGCTGTGGTTTTGTCTCTCGTCCAACAGTTGTTCTACGTTCATTATAGATGAAAAATAGTGTTTGTTAGTGATTATTTAAAATGTAGCAGAAAGAATCGTTTGTAAAAGAATCGTTTTAGTTCTGAGTTTTTCAAATTTATTTAATTTAAAAAATATTTTTGTATTTATTATAAATTGTATTTATAAAAAATTTATAAAATATTGTATTTAAGTTTTTTTTTAAATATATATTTTAAGTGTCTAATTGTTTATGTCTTAAATATATATATATATATATATATACACACATACACACACAACTATTTTGAATTTTGTTTGTACCATGTGTAAATAAAATAATTTTTTCCACAATTTATTTAATTTTTCAAATATTTTTTGTATTTTTATTTTTATATTAGGGTTTAATTATGTCTTATTTATTTTTTAATAAGTAAATAAATATAATATTTTTTTCTAAACTGTATTTATGCTTTTTATTATTTTTTAAAAATTGTAACTTTAAATTTAAAATTAAAAAAATATTGTATTTAAGTTTTTTTTTTTTTTTTTTTTTTTTTTTTTTTTTTTAACAAATATATTTCAGGTGTCTGTTTATGTATATATATATATATTTTATGTATATATATATATATATATGTATATATATATATATATATATATATATACATAAAGTATTTAATATTTTGTATTTAGTCTGTACCATGTGTAAATAAATTATTTAATTTATTTAATTTTTTTTAAAAATATTTTTGTATATATACATATATATATATATATATATATATATATATATATGTATGTATGTATGTATGTATATATATATATATATATATATTTATATATATATATATATATGACATTTTAAAATGATACATTTAAAAACAAAAAATTTAAGTATTTTTAAATATATATTTTAAGTGTCTTAATTGTTTCTTCATGTCTTAAATAAATAAGAATATGTAGACAAAGAATATATAGACAAAGTGTAAATAAAATGTCTTTTTTTAAAATTTTGTTGATTTTTAAAAATATTTTTGCATTTACATTTTCTATATTAGGCTTAAATTATATCTTATTTACCTTTAATAAGTTAATAAATATAAATATTATACACACTTTATATTTTTCTGTACATATGCTAAAAAACGTTTTTTTTTTAAATGTTTAATTTTATTCTTTTATATTTATATTGGATTGAAGTTTAATATATATATATATATATAAATTAAATGTCTAACTGTTTATTCTTGACTTAAATAAATAAACAAACAAACCAAATTTAGTCTGTACCATGTGTAAATAAAAACGTCAATTATTTATTTATTTTTTTTATAATTTGTTAATTTTTACAAATATTTATTTTGTTATATTACTGTTAAATTATTTGTCTTATTTTTCTTATATGAATGTAATATACACAGTGGAGAAAAAATGTGTTTATTAAGTGTTTATGCAAAAAAACTATTTTTCGTATTATTTTTAATCATTTTTAACATTTTAACTTTTTAAAAAAATGTTAAATTAAAAAAAATAAATTGTATATAAGTTCTTTTTAAAGTATATATTTTAAGTGTCTCAATTGTTTGTTCATGTCTTAGATAAACACATATATATCAATAAATATCTTGGATTTAGTCTGTACTCCGTTCCAGTGTTTTATTCCAGGTGCGGGTCCCAACTCCAAACCCGGTGTTATTCTGAGCGTGTTTTCCCGGCGAACCCGTTTAATGATGACAGCGATGCCTCCTGACAGCAGTTTTGAACACAAGACGAGCAAAATCAGCAACGATTCCTATAAAATCAGCAAGCGTTCGTGTCCGAGGAGCCTCTGAAAAACAGCCTATCGATTTCTGCACCCGTGCCAGACGCACATCAGATCTAAACACACTCACACAAACACGCTCGGCAGCTCGACGGGACGCATGCGGCAGCTCCATATCACAGAGACTCTTGCGCTTTAATAATAAGACGCGAGAGCGTTTGTGTTCATAATCGCTCTGTAGATTGACCGTGTTTTTACGAGAGCTCCGTTCCAACATCTACTTTCACTGCCTACATAGGCAGCTGCCTACTGAGATGACATCTTTTTGACATTTCATATTGATTTTTTTCGGGTTTTTTTAAGGTTTTATAGTGTGTGTTATTTGATGGATGTGTCACGGCAGAGGAATAGACCGGTTTCCTACAGTGTGAGCGCTGAACAATGGCTGTGTACGTGCCATTTATCTGTTTGTGTCCTCCAGCGCCGTCCGGTTCACACGGACGCCCACTCGATTATCAGAGCGCCGCCCATGTTCTGTCACCTCCTAATTAAAGGCGTCTAAATTGAGCCCCGGGCACACGGCGGCCGGTCGTTTTTCCTCGTAAGCTAAATAAAGTCAATGGCGGGATCAATCGATACACAAACACGGCAGGCGCTTTTCACCAAAAGAGTACAAAATAGGACTTGAACCTTTAAAATGCCACTTTGTTTTTCTGTTTCAATAAGAGTGTAGTGTTGTTTCCGGGATGTCAGCTTCATTTATATATGTGTAGGACTGTTTTTTTTTTGTTTTTTTTAACCAAAATTTGTGTTAAATCACTGATTTTTGTAGGAAAATAAGTCAAATTTTGCATTTAAATACATTTAATAATACGTCATAATAGTAAACATGTAATTAATATTAAGTTAATATTATTAATTATTTAATAAATGTTTACATTTATTTATTTATAAATAAATAAATATTAAAATATTATTATTATTTTATAATATTATTTGTCATAAATTAAAAATAAAATTAATTAATAAATCAAAAGAAATTAATCTCCATTACTATATTATGTAACTACAGTATATTAGAATAGTACTAAAATAAAATTATTAAAACATTTCTGAATTAAATAAACTTTAATAAAATAAAATTGTTCATTGTTTATTATATTAATTTATTATAGGTATTTGGATATCGATTATTATTTACATCCAATAGCTCCCATGTCAAAGATCGTTAACATGAAAATAAATCAAACTGATTTAATAAAACAAATAAAGCTTTAATAAAACAAATTAATATTACTAATCATGTTATACATGTTAAATTATTATTCATTATTTTTTTTTTTTTAAATCAGTTTCATTTTACTCTAATAACATTAATACAAAATGCCAATATGGGTATCAGGATTTATACAATTAATTATTAAAATTCATTTAATAAAAAGACTAAAACTTTGAAAGAATATTATTAAAATATTATATTAAATTAGTATAGATGTTTAAATAATAACAATTATTTACATACAATTGGCCCACTTCAAGGAACGTAAGAAGAAAATGAAAATGAAAATAGAAATATTACAATGTTTTTTAGTTAATAAAACTTGAATAAAATATGAGTCATATATTTATGTATCAATTATTATTTACATCTAATAGCTCCCAAAAATAACATGAGTAAAGTAAAATAATTAAACTTATTTAATAAAATGAATAAAAATGTAATAAAATAAATTAATATTACTAATTATGTTATAAATATTATTTTTTTAATATAAATTTTGTTTTTGTCTAATAACAGTTAATACACAATGTTAGTATTAATACAACTAATTTTGTTAATATAAACTATATAAACTTTTAAAGCTTTATTATATTTGTTTATTATAGGTGTTTAAATAATGTTATTTACACACAATAATTGAATTCAATTTTGTTAATTTATAAAACTTCAATAAAATTATTGATCGAGTATTATATTATTTTAAAACTATATACATATAAATATTGAAATATTTTTTTCTAAGAAATCAATTTCCTTTTTTTATTTTGTCTAATAATGGTTAATGCAAAGTGAAAAATCAAAATAAAATTAAGCTGATTTAATAAACATTATACGAATTTATATTAGTAATCATTTTATAAATATTGAAATGTTATTCTTTTTTATCGTTTTAGTCTAAAACGATTCCAGTATGTGTATGACGGACTTCTGAATTAAATCTGTCTAGTTCTAAGGTTTGTTGTTATTGCTAAAATTGTATTTCTTTTAATTTAAGGGGGTAAAAAAATATTTGGGTGACCATTTTTTCTTAAAATAACTTCAGTAAAAGGGTAGACATTTGTGAAAATATTTCAATAAAATCGAGGCTCCAAATGATGTCAATCCATGGATGTTACAACTGCATCTTCGAAAAGCATGGGCTTTGTCCCTTTATTCCTTTAAAATCTAAAGACACACCAACTTGTACTCTATTTGTGTGAAGAGCCTGCAATAATCTTATGCGTCATGATATTTTAGGGCTGATTCACGAGAGGTGCATTAGGACAACATAAAAGAGAGAGTCGGAACGCTATCGCTCACCATGCTTTGCGTAGATCATAAGATGATGAAATGATCTGTTTTTGTGTGTGTGTGTGTGCGCGCGCGTGTTGTTGTTCATGCGTGTGCGTGTGTGTCGGCACAGGCAACAGCGTGTGAGCTGGCGGGGAGTTCCGGTCTGTGTGGAATGAGGAGGCGAGCGTGTGACTGTATGTGATGCACTCATATCCGCCCGAAAGACGGAGAGGAAATGCAGAAAAACACATAACGAGTGAAAATAGAAATCACGGTGCATTAAGACAACAAGAGGCCACTGAAAATGTGAAAATACATTTAAGGAACAGCCGGGATGACGCTGTACGCTTGCTAATGTGGGCTAAAAGGTGGTGCCAAGCACCAGACGACTGAATTTGACAACCTTTCAGTTGTACTAGCAGTTAAATTAATCCTAGCACTGCTAGCAATTACTTCAAAACGTGCATCCTTGCGTTTGACGCCAATAAAGCTTGGGTCTCACTGAACACCCTCATTCTCTTAGCTTTGCCAAAACAAGATCATGAAATCTTGTGACTCAAACACAGGGGCTTTGATAACTCAGATGGTGGCATGCTTGTAATTTGCGCAAGCTAATATCGTTAACTTAAGTGTTTAGTGAACAACATCTCTGTTAGCCGTGAGGACACTGCAAAGGTTCGTGGCGCTCTTTTAGACTCCAAATAAGGACGTATCCCAAGTACGTTTCATGTCGTTTGGACGCTTTCATGTGGCTCCTCGACTATTGCTTCTCACGCAACCATCTGAGACCGGCGTTTGATGTCCGTTGCCATGTTGTGAGAAGCTGAGAAGCTTCATGCCGTAAAGTTTCAACATCTCAGGGAAGCAGCATGGTGACTTCCTAAACGTCTCTGTGGGTGAGGTGAAAATTTGGGGATCGCCGAGCACAGCTGGAAAACTTCAAACTAGCCAGTTTATTCTGGAAAAAGAGCATATTTGAACTCAACTTATTATTATTACCGTTGAGAAAAGTGTGAATTTTGGAGAGTCCCAAGACTGCTGTTAAAATAAATTATGATTAGCATAGGTGTCCCACAGGGTTTGGTCATCTGACTTATTGCGTTTTACTTCAAATAATATTATTTTGGCTTCTAAACATCCAACATAACTGTAATAATTGTTCATCTGCTGGAGCTGCTCAAGGAAGGCTATTGATTTTGCTCCACTCTCTTCAGCTTGTTTTTGGGGATCGTCATACACAGCTGGAAAAAGTAAAATTAGCCAGCTTGTTCTGGAAAAAGTGCATATTTGAGCTCAACTTATTATTATGGTTCTGAATTTTGGAGAGTCCCAAGACTGCTGTTTAAATAAATTATGATTAGCATAGGTGTCCCACAGGGTTCGGTCATCTGACCTACTGTGTTTTACTTCAAATGATATTATAGTGGCTTCTACAATTTGAGCACGACTGGAGATGTTTTATTTTTTATTTGTTCTGAAGTGAAATACTCCCTCAATATGTGTTCACTAAAAACATCCAGCATAACCGTAATAATTGTTCGTCTGCTGGAGCTGCTAAAGGAGGGCTATTGATTTTCCTCTACTCTCTTCATCTTGTTTTTGGGTATCGTCACACGCAGCTGGAAAAAATCAAACTAGCCCGATTATCTAGCTATCTTTTCTGGAAAAAGTGCATGTTTGAGCTCTACTTAATATTATGGTTCTGATTTTTGGAGAGTCCCAAGGCTGCTGTTAAAATAAATTATGATTAGCATAGGTGTCCCACAGGGATCAGTCATCTTGACCTATTACATTTTTTTTTTTTTTTTTCTGAAGTGAAATACTCCCTCAATTTGTGTTCACTAAAACATCCAGCATAATGGTAATAATTGTTTGTCTGCTGGAGCTGCTCAAGTAGGGCTATTGATTTTTTTCCTCCACTCTCTTCGGCATGTTTTTAGGGATCATCACACGCAGCTGGAAAAAGTCAAACTAGCCAGAAAAACTACATAGTTTGTTCTGGAAAAAGTGTATTTTTCAGCTCAACTTATTATTATAGTTCTGAATTTTGGAGAGTCCCAAGACTGCTGTTAAAATAAATTATGTTTAGCATAGGTGTCCCACAGGGTTCGGTCATCTGACCTATTGCGTTTTACTTCAAATTATATTATAGTGGCTTCTAAAGTTGAGCACAACTAGAAATGTTTTATTTGTCTCTGTACAAAAGTGAAATACTCCCTGAATATGTGTTCACTAAAAACATCTAGCATAACAATAATAATTATTCATCTGCTGGAGCTGCTCAAAGAGGGCTATTGATTTTCCTCCACTCTCTTCGGCTTGTTTTTGGGGATCGTCACATACAGCTGGAAAAAGTCAAACTAGCCCGAAAATCTAGCTAGCTTGTTCCAGAAAAACTGCATGTTTCAGCTCAACTTATTATTATGGTTCTGAATTTTGGGGAGTCCCAAGACTGCTGTTAAAATAAATTATGATTAGCATAGGTGTCCCACAGGGTTCGGTCATCTGACCTATTGCATTTTTCTTCAAATGATATTATAGTGGCTTCTACAAGTCAAGCACCACTAGAGATGTTTTATTTGTCTTTGTTCTGAAGTGAAATACTCCCTGAATATGTGTTCACTAAAAACATCCAGCATAACGGTAATAATTGTTCATCTGCTGGAGCTGCTCAAGGAAGGCTATTGATTTTCCTCCACTCTCTTCGGCTTGTTTTTCTTTATTTTGCCTTCGGATTCCAGCTCAGTGTGGTCGGCTCTTGCACAACCCGTTGTGAGGTTTCCTCCTGCTTCTTGGATGCCGTTCAAGCTGGAAAATAGTAACACGAGTGAAATTCGATTACGGCGACAGAAATGATGCTCATTTAAAAGGCATGAAAGTAGCTATCATCAATGGATTGCTTTGTCCTAGAAGGGGTTGCGCCTTTTACAGATATGAGACTCCGTTGTTGAGAATGGTGCTGCTGGCATAAATTCACACACACGCTTGACGCACACGCGTGGTTTCATGCTTTATTGTCAGTGCCTTCTTTTCCAGACTTACGGGCCCAAGTATGTCGTCTTTTTTCTGTGAGATTAGTATTGAGCCATTTTTGGCTGTTGTTTTGTGCACTATGCACTTTGCAGTTAAATGCAGTGAAAACATGAAGCATGTTAGCACAGTTGCAGTAAACATAACCCAATATGTGAACAATTATTTTATATAGAGAGCTATTTATTGTTTGGATTGAACTTTTTATTTTTCAGTCTTCTCTTTCCTGCCATCAGAATTGCAGTTAGGAGCTTTATACGGGTTTCTCAATGATAAATATCAAAAGCGGTTGACATTTGCCCTCTTAAATTCAGTTAGCAATGAGCAACAGTGTGGATAAGCCCGGCAGCTGAATATTAATCTCTTTTCAGTGAATGTGATCAGAATCACTTTGCTTTTTAAGTCATCTGAATGTAGGGACACAATGTCTGGATTACTGCAAATTAAGAACCATAGTACAAGATTCAGCTTATTATCAGAGGCAGACAAAGCAAATGTGAAATTGAAAAGTGCTAAATCACAACTATTATGAAATGGGTACAAACCTTTGGTTAGTCAGTGTATTCCTGTCACGTTGGTCTGTGGTCTTTGTGTGAGAAATACGTGGGTTCAGTTTAAGCCCGGTTCTTGTTTTATTCCTGTTCCCCTGCAGTGTACTTTCACTAGTGGCAAAAGTTCAGAAATCCTTTGTCTTCTCAACAGACAAGTCAAGGTACATGGGAGTCAAGTGTGTCATGGAAATAGCTAAAGTGCCTCATGCATATTTCATCTAGACGGGTGTCTGAAATGGAGTTTGTGAGTATGTGTGTGTGTGTGTGTGTGTGTGTGTGTGGAAGGGTTTTGTCCGGCTCCAGTATAGATTTCTGCCATGGTCTGCTCTGCGGATACTGTTACTCTATAGACAGGGAAAGATTCACTGGAGCTCAGCTGATGTGAGGGGCTTTAATGCTTACAGATGCATCCAGTCATCCACGCAAATTGATGCTAGTTCAGAAAGAAGCACTGTCATTGTGATAATTTAGGTGTTAACTTCTGGACGTATAACCATCGGGCTTGATTCGTAACGTTAACACCATTTTCAAAATCGAATCATTTACCAATTGATGAAGTCATGTCCACCCTATGTTTTCTTTGTTAAAGAAACACATTTGTAAAGTCGAAGGGGTTGCAAATATTGACAGTATCTTGGAAAGTTAGTACACAGTTTGTTGTGCTCATTAAAACTGTTTTGGAGATGCCAGGGTGTCTTAGCAAACTTGTACTAGTCTCAAATGTTTATGTCTCAAAACATAACCCTTTTCAGTTTCTTGTACCCCAGCGAGACAATTCCCAGCTAATGTTTGTTGAGCCATAGCCCAGGATCCATTGTTTACACGATGTTCAATTGTACCGTGGAGTCATTAATCAGTTCGGGGCCGGGCTGCCTCCAAGTTATTTTTATCTCCCAGCAGGCTCTAGAGTTCTTTCAGGGCAACCCTGATTTTTATTCTAGACGCCCCTCCAGCACTACTGCCAACTTTACCGCCAGCCCTGTCTATAAATACATTCACCTCTTCTTGGCTTTGAAGTCCCCATTCATGCTTCTCATGCACCCCTTCAATTCAGAGACCAACGGCAGACAGGAAGTCATGGGGCCCCTTCTCTTTCCAGAGTTGCGCAGGTCACAGGGAATGGCAGGATTATTCCCATGATGGACAAGTTGGCGATGAGGGTAGAGTCATAATCAGCCCTTCGGCATGTTTTTTTTTTTTTGCCCTGTAGTTGCCATGGAGAGCGCCAACTCGCTCGACCTTTGACCGAGCACTTGACTGAAACCAGACTGCAAGTCTGAACATGTAGGTGGAGCCTCAGCGCCCTCCCATAAACTCTATTAGAAACATCATTCTAGTCTGAACTCTTCTATATGAAGGTGCTGTAAATTATAGAACGTATTACCCAGAATAGCTACAAAAAAAGCCCTTCCACTCCACGTCCGCTTTTTTTTTCGACTTCCACCCCATCAGCTCAGTGTCAAACCAAGTTCTCCACAGTTACGGGGCTAAAAGTGAGTTTTCCCAGTCCCTCTATTTTTAGCCTTCGCCTCGGGTGGAGATGAAACGGGAGCTGGAGGAATAGGAGGAATTTGGGTTTTTCAAGAAGCCATCATTTCATTTTTTTTTTTTTCTCTCTCCCATAATCTGCCAATACATGCCTATTGTTTTCATTTTAGCCACTGCTAGAACTGCCAGTTCCTTTGGCCAGGGAATTCCCAGAACATGGCGAATGCTTTCTCCTTACGGAATGCAAGGGAATGCTAAGCTGCTGTGAATTCCCATGGCGTCCTGGGGTCACATCAGGCTAGACCAAGGGTGCCCAAACTTGGTCCTGGAGGGCCGGTGTCCTGCAGAGTTTCTAGTATGCCTAGTAAAAGCTTGATTAGCTGGTTCAGGTGTATACACCTGGAGGACCGGGTTTGGATACCCCTGGGGTCATATCCTATCCCCGGCAAGGCATTCTTCAAAGTGCAAGGTTGCACGTTCTACCTTTAAGCCTCCTCTCCTTGTAACTGTTCATAAACAGCCTTGTTTTGTATGTATTAATTTCGTTTTTATCAATCAATGTTGTCTCGAGTCCTGGGGAGATCCTATCTGCCACTCCTGTCTGTGCTGAATGTGAAGTGAGCCACTTGACTTGCAAATGGATGCAAACGTGAGTGGCGTATCACGCTTGGGTAACTGAAGAAGGATCAGTGACTCTTCCCATAGGCAAAGATTTATCAGCGGCTCCCGGCTCTCCAGAGGACGAGTCAGCCTTCCCCCTTTCGTTCTGTCTGTGTGTGCAAACTGCAAACTCCCACCTCAGGATTTAATGGAACTTCCGGGAGACTTGCCATTCATGGTACAGCGACTGCTACGCTGCTCTCAACAGCAGTCTTAATTGCTTTCAACACGGTGGCCGTTTAGTTAAAACAAGCTTGCTGTCAGGGAACATCCTGGTACATTCGACCCTGAAACATCTCATGCAGGCTAATCTCCGCCACCGCATTGCCACCTTCTCGAACCTACAGTAAAATCCCAAGCAAGGCGCCTTAGATTACCTTTTAGGCCTAGGGAGGCGATGATGAAATAACTGTGTTAAGCTAGCGTGAAACTTCCAAACCAAGACTCCCTGCCTCTGCAACACGCACCAGCCTAAATGGACCCCCGCAGCTCTAACCGTCTGTTTGACATTGATACTTTTCAGTACGTAATTGATATTCACCTGTCTCCTCTTAGACAAGGGTTAGATTAAGGTTAAAACCAGGGGGTTTTGAAATGCCGTCCTTAGGTTTATAGGCAGAAGGTTGAAATGGCAAATCATCGTAATGAATTTGTCCCTAGCTGTAAAACCTCTCCCCATACATTAACCTGCTCTTTAAAGGTTAGCGTACGCCCTCGTTCCAAGGGTACGGAGCCGCTGATAAGTGCACCGCGCACATAATGTTGTCATTGCCGTAGCATGCTTCAACTAGCCTGATTGTCCCCATCATATTGTGTTTATGAAAAGATATTTCTTTCACAGTGGTGGCTGATTAGCTAACTAATTGTTAGCGGCGTAAAGGGGAGGCCAGGCTCAGACGTTGGCATGCGGAGAGCTGCGCATAACAGTTCCACTCCCACACTCTCATTAAAATACCATTCGGAGACGGGTTATTTATTTTAGCTGTGGAATGCTGGGAAGGGGGCTGCCTAGCGCAGGGAGGAGAGGTAGTTTAAGTCGTCCGAGTGGACAGCTGACTGCGGTTATTCCACGTTGACGTGGAATGTGGGATTTGGTTTTCGCGAAGCCTCTTCTGCAACGATAATTACCCCCGCTGCAAGCTAATGAGAGTGGAGAGTAAACAAAAGCATCATGCATTGTCATTTATGTGAGGATGCTAATCTCTGAGGGTTTTTTTTTTGCTAACACAAGTCTTTCTTAGCACTGTCTTTTTCCTGTTTGTAGCGGAAGCTAGCATGCGTTTAGCAAAGTTTTCTTGCACAGTTTAGTGCAGTCTGCAGTTTACTGCAACAGTTTAGCATAGTTTGTTGTAGCTTATTTGTGCTACATTTGTAACTTCGCAATAGTGATAATGACGGTACTTGTCACATTTTTTCAGTGTAAATGAAAACTGTTTGAGCTTTTGTATTGTTGCTGCCGCCTCATGAAAATATGACTTCTGTTAGCTATCTTTTGTTTAGCAACAAAAGAAACTGTTGTAGTTACTGAAATCTTATTTGTGTATGTGTAGCGACTGACGTTTTGTTTTGATATTCTTGCAAAGGGTTTGCAGAAGATTCAATTCTTGGATGTTTTCCCTTGCTGTATTTTTATTTATTTTTTTGACTGAAAATAGGTTTTGTGAAACAGGTTTTCTTCAACAAGCCATCAGGCCTCTTTTGTGTGGCCGCATGCCTTCCGTTTGTTTATGTGTGCTCATAACGCATTGTGTCTCTGCGACTGCCTTTCAATCGTGTGTGAGACTGAGAGCCCCCCACTTACCGATTGAAGATTGTTTTCTCTAGCCGAGTGGTGGCTGAGTGAGAAATCTAGAGAGAAAACGAGGGATGAGGAATGAGAGGGAGAGAGAGTGGGAGAATGTCAGAAAGTCAGGGCAGATGGACAAAAGGCCCAGTGTTATCGGCCCCAGCAGATCGGCCCCCAGAATGCCACAGCTGGTTCACATTTCCACAGGGAGCGATGGCGACCGGCTGCACTCCTCTCTTACTGACCCCATCCTTTTCTCTCACAAACATACTAAATCTGGCCCTAAGCACACACCCGCTGAGCTACGCTATACCACGTACCCTGGCTGTGTTTGGAATGGAATACTAGCTTACTCCTTACTGCAAATTGTGCAGTTTATACTGCATTCTAGTTAAAACTGCATGCTTGAAATTGAGTACTAGCTTACTTTCTAAAAATGTTGCGGTATATACTACATACTGCATATTATTTTTTTTTGAAAACTGCACATTTACAATGGAGTACTAGCTTACACCACTTCAAATTATATAGTATATACTGCATTATAGTTTTTAAAAACAACATGTTCAACATGGAGTTCTAGCTTATTCCTTACTGAAAATTGTGCAGTATGTACTGCATACTGGTTTTTAAAACTGCATGTTTAAAAATTGAATATTATAGCATACTGCATACTAGCTTTTAAAAACTGCACATTTGGAACGGAATACTAGATTACTCCTTACTACAAATTATGTAATATTTTCTGTATGCAAGTTTTTAAAAGCAACATGTTCAACATGGCATTCTGGCTTATTTCTTACTGAAAGTACTGCAGTATGTATTGCATACTGGTTTTTAAAACTGCGTGTTTAAAATTAAATACCAGCTTGCCTTTTTCTAAAAATTGTGCATCATGTACTACATACTGCATACCAGTTTTTAAAACTGCATGTTGAAAACTGAATACTAGCTTACTCTTTAAATTGTGTAGAATATAGTGCATACTGTCTACCAGCTTTTAAAAATTGCACATTCATAATGGAACACTAGCTCACTCCTTACTACAAATTATGGAGTTTATACTGCATACTAGATTTTAAAAACAATATGTTCAACATGGAATTCTAGCTTATTCATTACTGAAAATTGTGCAGTATATACTGCATACTAGTTTTTAAAACTGCATCTTTGAAATTGAATACTAGCTTCTTTCTAAAATGTGTGCAGTCTGCATATTAGTTTTTAAAACTGCATGTTCAAAATGAAATACTAGTTACTCTTTGCTAAAAATTGTGCAGTATATACTCTATACAGCATACTAGCTTTTAAAAAATTGCAGATTCAGAATGGAATACTAGTTTTCTCATTACAAAATTATTTTTGCAGATACCCTATACTGCATATTAGTTTTAATGCGTACTAGATTTTGCATGTTTGAAACTGAATCCTAGCTTATTTCTTTCTAAAAAAAATTGTGCAGTGTATACTAAATGCTGCATACTAGTTTTTAAAACTGCATGTTCAAAATGAAATACTAGTTACTCTTTACTAAATATTGTGTAGTATATACTCTATACGACATACTAGCTTTTAAGAAAATGCGGATTCAGAATGGAATACTAGCTTACTCATTACAAAATTATTTTTGCAGATACTGTATACTGCACATTAGTTTTAATGTGTATTAGTTTTTGCATGTTTGAAACTGAATCTTAGCTTATTTTGTTCTAACAAAATTGTGCAGCGTATACTACATACTGCATACTAGTTTTTAAAACTGCATGTTCAAAATGGAACACTAGCTTACTCTTTACTTAAAATTGTACAGTATATACTGTATACTGCATACTAGCTTTTAAAAAATTGCACATTCAGAATGGAATACTAGCTTCTTACAAAATCTTTGCAGATACTGTATAATGCATATTAGTTTTAATGCGTACTAGTTTAGCTAATTTCTAAAAAATTGTGCAGTGTATACTACATACTGCATACTAGTTTTTAAAACTGCATGTTCAAGATGGAAATCTAGCTTACTCCTTACCAAAAATTGTGTAGTATATAGTGTATACTGCATACTAGCTTTTAAAAATTGCTTGTCAATACTGGCTTACTCCTTACAAAATTAGTTTTGCAGTGTAGACAGATACATAACAGAACATATGCTGTTAGTGGTCTAGTATGCTACTTTGTTTTCAGCAAGTGTTCTAGTAATCATCCCTCCCCCCCCACCCCCCACCCCCCGCAGCATGCATACAATGCACAGTATGCTTTTCTGAACAGTGCTTTTTCCGCAGTAATTCTGTGTCCTAGTAGCTTCATGACAAAAACAAAGTTAAATTGAGCCTCAAATAGAACTTAATTTTGGAGATCTAACAGCATGCTGTGACCGTTTATTGGGCAAAATTAAAGGAACATTGAGTTTATTGGCTGTGCAATATGTTAAAGTTGTTTTCTCTGATGTTTTTGTTGTGGCGCTTCACATTCTTCCTTCTAAATGGACTGGCGCATACAGAAAACTACCGTTAACGTGGCCCGTCAGGCGGTACCTCTGTTTTCCAAGTGTATTTGTTCTAGTTTATCATCTTTACGTGACTCCAGACGAATCTGTTTTCATCCACATCCACCATGTAGTCCCCGCATGTGTGTAAGCAACCCCCCGCCCGTGCGCTTCCGGGGAATAGCATTCTCTAGTAAACAGGGCTCCCTGCGCAGTTTCTCTCATGTGTGTTCCATACATGAGCTTATTCAATCCCACTCTGTAATCCCTACTGCCTGTCTGTTTGGCCCCTCGGGCCTTGTTACCATTCACACTTGCTCAATCAAGCTCTTGCTCGCACAAGACTGCACAATTCCTGTTGCCCCCGCTTGATCAGGGAGGGAGAGGGAATGTTTTCCATGCAAGACTTATGTGATTATTTCACTAATATTTGTGAGTGGACCTTTAAATGGGGGTTTGCATAGGTTAAAGATTTTATTGCAGCAATTTTTTGTTTGCAACTGTGTGTTTGTATAAGTCTTTGTCCTATGCAAACTTTTTTTTGAATATGAATAAGAATGATTTTTGTCAAATGTTTCACATTTAAGCATAAACCTAGCTTAATTTTAGACTTGCTATTTTTAAACAGCTATTGCTGCTGTGTTTTTTTGAAAGGGTTGTTGTTGTTATAAAACATCAGACCTTTGTTAGATTTGGTCTGCTGAGCCTGTCTGGAACCCACATTTTCACCATGGGAATATGCTCAAGGTTGCTAGGCTTGGGAGAAAGCATCTCCCCTAGCAAGGTACGCTGTGGAAAGTTTCCCTTGGACTGGATATAATTTCTAAAGCACTCTGGAAACTCAACAATGCGGAGGTTTGCCAAGAAAATACATTTTGGAAAAGGCTCCTACTTCTATTTTAGACAGAGCTGGACAGCAGTAACAATACCCGGCTTGATATTCTGCATAAACATGAGCGTTTCAGAGTGAAACACAATCACACATTCTCTCATTCTTCCCAAACGCGCAGGCAGGCAGCTCTTCCCTTGAGATGGCAGATCCGAGCAAGCCATATGGAGCAGGCTGCATCTTGCTGAGCACGCCTGACGACAGCCGAACAGCTTGGGCTGTACTGGAATGACAGCCTTCAGTTCTTTTACCAGGTTTTCCGAAACCTGCTTCTTTTGCTCTATCCCACCCTCTTCATTTTTCATGGTACTTTTTCCCCCCTTCTCATAAGCAAACAGATGGAATGAGGGACTAGCATCACATGTTTAGCAAGCAAACACACTTATCCGCTGACAGCTCCATCCTGGCTCAACAATCTGCCTCATTCGAGCACCTCCCTAAATGATGCCACATAACCACCCTTAGCTGTTGTCTCAGAGTGCACTTGAGGGCCTAGAGCGCACGTATCAGGTGCGCAAAGGTTCGCCCGCCTTATCGTCACTCAGAGGAATAGATGATGGGAATAGCAATAACACGAGAGTGTACCCCTCGAACACAACCTTCCCCTTCTGAGGGAGCCATCTCTTTGAGCCAGAATAATAACTAAGGCAACGTAAGGTTGTTCTTTTTCATTTCGTCCCCTCATAGCACAGTTGGTGGTTCACCACTTGATGTGTTCAGCTCTTCCTCGGCACCTCCTCCTACCCGTTTCTTCGTAATCAGCAGACGCGCCGCACCAGGTGGCTGGACCGGAGAGACTAGGAGAAAAGAGCGTCACAGCTTCTTAATTTAAAGTATTCAAATTCCTTGCGAGTGATTTTGATTAAGTCGGCCCACACATTCCCGTTCACGCTCAGCGGGTACTAACGAGACTTGGGCGGTGAGAAGGAGAAGGGGGGCTTCCTAGTCTGTAATGAACAGAACAGCTCTGTGCTTCCTTGTACACACAAAGAAACTCAAGCCCGAAGTATCGATATTAGGTTGGAAAATAAAGTAGCTGTATCTAAGATAAGAATTAGAGTCTATTTGTCTGCATCTGATTATAGATCTCATGAGAGCCTTGAGTGTTCCTTGGCTAATAGTAGGATCTCTAACAAGTCATCGAACCTATAGTATTGGATTAGCTTTCCCACAATTTCACGTTTTCGGTCAGTGCTGCCAATTGTTACAGTAATGAAAAATTGATTGTTGTATAATCAGCCTGACTTGCTTGCGGGAAAATGTTCCTCTGTCAATTCCGTCTGCCCAGTCAACCAATCACCGGGATTGATTCATCGGATTGACCCAATTGTGTTCTCTCTCACTCTCCGTCCTTCCCTGAGCAAGGAAAGATTTACTCATCTCGTTTTCCCTCCCTTATTTAGGCCCGTTGTTCCATGAATGCGAGTCAATTGAGCGTTGTTGATTGAGGGGTTCTGCGAAAGGACAGAGCGAGGTTCCCGGTGTAGTGCTGTCGTCCTCTTACCTGTTCATTCCGCCGACGTTTGTCATTTCTTTGACCGCTTGGACCCTCTGGACGAGCTGGAGGCCGCGGGGTGGCTGTTGCGCCACAGCTAAGTCGAACTCTGGCGAGAGGTACTGTCTCGCAGCTCCGAGGGCCTGTCAGATCTCTTTAGAGATAAAGAAGCGATGGCGCCTCTTGCTCTCGCACTGACTACACCTCACACCATGCAGCGCTGACTTAACGCCTGATATGGTGTTGAAAAGGGCCAGTTGCCTGACGCAAATGATCGCCCACAGGGTCGTTCATAGCACGCAATGCTGGCATCTTTTAATGCTGCTGTTTGTATTGTGTGCAGACGTAGGAGTTGAATGCATTTGTCTTCGATCCTCTTGCAGTATCTTTCCAGTTCCTAACAGGGAGTGCAGGAATGCTGCACTGTTAAAAAAGAGCTTTAACCAGCTGCTTGACCTCTCACCTTTGATCCCTCCTGCAGATCTTCAGTTGTCCGGAGAGGTACTTTTTTTGGGTGGCCAGGGAGGGATTTGTTGGGCATTGGTCAGGGCGTTTCTGATTCAACACAGCGTCAGTGCTGAGCCTCAGAGAACACTGCGTGTCCTTCATGAGGTTGAACTCCAACAATAACCTAGTGTTTCGATGCCTGTTTATGAGTGGTACTTTCATATGCGGACAGCGTAGTCTCTGTTTCCTCAGCAGCGCGTTCAGGGACACATCAGAATATCTAGCTGCCCAAGTTGAGGCTAACAACCCCTCTACCCTGAGTATGTGAGGTCACCTCACCTTCGACCCCGTGCCCATTCTACAATCCCTCCCTTGTGCAGCCGAGTCAGCGAGATTACGCGTGACTGTGGTAGAGCTCCCGGGACTCTATTTGCCTTTCCTCCTTGCAGCTTTTATAATGGCCGTAAAAAGTGGCCAGTTGTTATTCTGGAGCTGGGATGGAGGGAGGTGACAGACAGGAGGCGCAAACTCAAACCTGGCCATCTGTTTTCTGTCTTCAACACGTCTCTCGTTCTCTCGATTCAGCAGGGTGAGGGGAGGGAACCACATCTATTCAGCCCAGTCGTGAACCCGGGGACACTTACCTCACTCGCGCACATTCGCGTCTGCCTCAGTGCGCTTTCTCCCGAGGCTCCAGTCGCGGTCAGAATGTGATTATACACTCCTGCACCCACTCACCACAGCACTGTCATGTAATTACAGTGCTGAGGAGTCAACGTGCTTGAGCAAAATGGTTTTATTATGGTGAGTAAAGGGGCGAAAACATCTGAATTCCCTATTTGTTTCCACAGCCACCATTAGCGTGCTGCTTTCCGCAAATTCAGTGCAGGCCCTGTCGAGTGGAGCATGTATAAACAAGGTGACGAATTGACCCCGGGGTTGTTAATTAGCACAATGAAGTTATTTCAGTTAATGGTACTAGGGGGGCGCTGGCGTCCTTGAGGAAAGAGCTCTTAATCTGAACAGCTCCACTTGTGTAGTTCAGGTGCCATTTGGGCAAACACAAACCTAGAACTGCCTCTCAGCATTATGCTAGTCTGGTGTATTTACATTCAACAAAACTCTCTGTCTTGTTCCGTCTGGCTCCCAGATACCAGGATGCATTGTATACCGCCATTAGTAAAAACACAGGAGCTTGCATTCATGTTGGGATTCGGTGCTTCCTACCATGAGAGGAGGATGTTGTCTGCAGTGTAGAGCACTAACATCCTGCCTGCGGCAGTGTGGTTACACCTAGCCTAAATGGATGCGCAGTGCTGGAATGCTAATGCAGCCCATCCACCCCGCCTCGGGCTGCGCCGCCAATAACAGTGAGTGGCAGCGTAATTGTCCACCTTTGAAAGGAACCATCCCATCCTCCGGAGCAGCTGCCGAATCATAGGTTGCCAGCTTCCCAAATAACGATTTATTTACCTTGATTTGAATGATTCCATACTGCAATCCCGTAGCAACTATGCCGAGCTGCTATTTACCTAGCTAAGAAAAGTATTCCAATTTCCAAGGGGCACCTGCGCTTAATGTAATTTTATCCCTTGCTGGGGTCCAGAATATAAATGGGCTCCGATATTTCCGCCTCTAGGGCGGCCCTTGAAAAGCTCTTAGTTGGGTCTTAAAGGGCAGAAATCGCATGTAGATGGCTTGGCGAGAATCCAGAAAGCAACGTCATTCTTCTCTCAAGGACTAAAGCAGATCGCAGCCAGGCCGGGTTTGTAATTAAATTGGCTTTTCTGAAAGGTACATTCGAGCATGTCAAAGACTCGATGACCTGTCTTTTAGATAATACGTCCTATACTGAAAATGTCCTACTGTTTAACATGGCTTGCCTTTCCTTTTAGTGCACAATCAGGAAACTTGAGGCGAGTGCTGTTGACATTAACCCCCCCGGGGTCCTACTTGCACCGTTCCAAGCCTCAAACCCAGGTCGCCAGCACGGGAGGTGGGTGCACTAACAAGGAGGCTAAAGACTGTAGTGTAGTGTCAGGAGTGAAGTTTACCTGCACAGTACTGACAATGCCAAGATCATGGGTTCAATTCCCAGGGAATTCAAATTCAAATGGAATGCAACGCAATATAAATGTTGACATATTAGCAAATTAAACACTCAGTTTGGGGTGGGATGCACTGAAGATTTAACATATTAGTTCATTACAACCATTAAACATGGTTTGTTATTGCTATTGCTAGCCGATTGCAGGTAGTTGTTGGAAAAGGGTACATTGTCATTATAGAGTAAGTATTTTACTAGGCAGAAATGTACATAGGATTGTCAGTCTTAAATGTGAATATCGTCCAAAGGTTATTTTATCCATGTGTAGGAGTACGCTAACACATAATGTTAGCCTCAAAAGCTAACAGATATGAACTGAAAGCTGCAAAGCTTTATGAGTACTGGTTTGACTGCATTGCAACACGTCTGTTCCTCTCACAGAAGTGAAAGGACTCTTGGATTTATCTCCCTCAAAGCGCAAAGGTCAAACGTGCCACCTGGTTTTCTCAGAATGACATATCAGCGTGAAGCAGCGCTCGCTTTGTTCCGACGCACGCGCTCACATGCGCTCCCTCCGTTCTGGTTGTACTCAAGACTCAGAATTATGTAACGGCTGTTTGGAGAGGATATAGGAGAAAGACGTTTTCTTGGCAAAAGCCCCCTGCGTGCTTCTCTTGCCTGCCACTGTTCTGCATCTTAAGTGGAGACAGAGCGACTCCTGCGTGTGTTATTTTTCATCAAACATTTCATCTCGGTTCCACGGCACATCTGCAGCGCAGGAAAAAGCTGTAGATCATCTCGCTGCCATTGTAAACAAACACAAAGGCAGGAGGCTTTGGTCACAGAAGACGTTGCTGTCTTCTCTTGGTGTCTCCGTGGATAGCAGCCATGATGGCAATGGCAGGTGTGTGCCTTGAAATGAGAGGCAATCACCTGATAATGCTGTGATTGTTATGCATCTGTGTGGAGCATTAGAGCGAGAGGATAGAACTGGCGAAAAATATTTACATAATGCTCCCACAAATGCATGCAAATGCATATGATTACTCAACACTGGCAGTGTACGCCGAGGCTTTAGGATGAATCTCACTAAATCTGTCAAGAACATGGCCTATTTATTCTTGTCACAAGTCAGATTTTACCCTAAAATCAAAAGACATACATAAGAAATACATCAGACATCTGTCATAGTATTTGTTGCTCTGCTGTAATATTAATATGTTATATATTTTAATCACTGTATTTTAAGCTATTAATGAAAATTAAGCTATACTAGTGACTCTTTAGGGCAAAAACGTATCATTAAATACTTCCTGTGAGGTAGGAAGTACCATCAGCTCAGTATTGTTCGTATACTTTTAAACGATACAACTTGGGTTCACCATTGACTTTAAATGTCAGCTCTACTGTCAGAACCGAAGTGGAAATAGTAGTTGAATTGTGAAAGCACCTCTGGCTGAATTTGCCGTAGGGATGGACGCTGGCCTCTCTCTGTGCGCTATTCAAAATGGCAGCTTGGACAGCAAAGAAAGACAAACACGAACTCATGCCACCTGGACTACACAGTCAAATCTGGCACTGACTTGAAAGCCAGATGTGTGTGTGCACTCGAGCTCGCTCACTTTACGGCTGCGGACAGACACATAAGTGTGTGTGACCGCAGGAGGAGTGTGTGTCCTTGATAATTGGACTGAATCAAGAGCCATTCACAAGGGCCTCCGTTGCCCGTAGCATACGGAGGGAACGGCGCCATTACAAGGGGCTCTTTAAGGGATATTACATTCGCTCATAAATAGAAATGGCCGCGGCATTGTTTTATGAGACCCCTCTGAGGTCTTTTGTCTTGAATCTGGTTTTAAACCATCAAGTTTTTAGTGCGCGTATAATCAGACGGCCCATTTTATTAGCGCAAAATCAGGACCCTGCGTTCTTTTCCACTCGCTTTTTGATGTGCATAATGACACGCAACTCACTTCACAATGTGCACATGTTAGCAGAGCTGTTAGCATGCTTATATCTCGAGTCAAAGGTGACTAAAGAGGTTACGAGAATGTTGCAGACAAGTTGTAGCTCGGTGTATTCGTGTTCACGCCCGATTGCGCCGTTATCAGCAGTTTGATCTCTATATTGAGGAACGCTCTCTGGGGCGCTTAATTGGGAGTTTTAATTGGACGTTCGCCATGGTTTCTTCCCTCACACAGACTCACTGGGGACTCCGATCTGGCTTCCTCCTCTGATTATCCAGCTTTAAAAAAAATCACATGCGCACTATCATCCTCCCAGTTGTTATGCAGCTGCATCTGTTTCTTTTCTAAGCATCTGCACGGTGGTTTCTTCATCGGCATGTGCTACTACCAGATTTTTGCGTTCTTGCACATAAACATGGTGCTGGCTGTCTTTCTGTCTTCGTTTCTCAGCACTGCAGATTTCATAATCATTATTCACATTAATGCGAGCGCATTTAATGCAGCATGCGCCTTCCACAGCCATGCTTAGTACTTGGCCGTTCCAAGTGTTTACGACTCTTCTTCGCCATTCATTTAGAAATATATTCATGCGCTAAAACGCAGTAGCGTCTTTCACGTGCTTGCCGCATTTAAACATGCCTATTATTCCTGCGGCCGCAGGGCATGCATCTTTTCGTGTACCCCAGTTTGAAATGCCAGATCTTTCAATCTTTCACTCTCTTTTCTCTCTGTCTCGTATCTCTCTGTTTCAGTGCCGAATCTGACATGTTATCATTAATAATGCATGGAAACGTGCAGGATTAGGAAGCCAGCCAGTCATGAGCGCAGCCCTGATTGCATCTGACTGCTGGTGCTCTCCATTAAAAAGAAAACACACACTCGTGCGGCATATCGCCATTTGCTGGAGGTAGCAAGAAAGATAGGAGATAGAACCAAAGATAAAAGACCTGGGCACGCATAAATGCACCGCTCGACTGACGGCCAGTGGTTGCAATGCTGGTATCCACAGGCGCTGCGTATCCTTGGCTCATAATGGCTTGGTTAAAAAAAACCTGGATGCTTTGGAGTTTGGAGGGCTGAGGTTTCACATCAGAACTGTTTGTACGGAGTGTGGCGCGATTTCTGCATCAGCATCCAATGCATGCAACACATTAAGAATGGCATGCCAAACCATAATGGCATGACGCATAGGTTTGTCACCAGTGTTTTTGCAGAGTTGCTCTGCACATAGTGTCGCTCCCCAACAAGTCCATAACATTTGCCTCTCCATACAGCTCAATTATTCATACACACAGGTCTTTGTGCATATTGCATGACGGTGCGGTTGAAGTGCAACTATTTTCCCAGCCTTTAAGGGCTAGCCAAGGTGGGGAACATGAATTGAGAGCATTCGATTAGAGAAAGACCTATATCCTGGCACCAGTAGGGTTCATAAACTTTTGCACCAAATTTTGCACCGTTGCTAACAAATGCGACCCAAATTGGCTCCCTTTGATGAATGCAATACGGTTGCATTGGTTGTTAAGGTTATTTGGGGTATCCATATCGATTGTTGCCGTGAAATTTCAAACCTTAACGTTCCTGACATGGTGAACGGGAGCTGCATTTGGAATCCGATTTGGACAGCCAGCGTCGTAAATCAGGGAGGACATATTCCTCCTCTTTGTCTGGGCATGCCGTGCCCGCTTTGGCCCTCTGGTTGCGGCGCTCCAAAGCCGAATCCCTCGACTGACATTTTCAATTGTTTATGTGGGGCGGAATTTCAAGTGTCGCCATGCAGGTTGACAGGAAACCCCAAGCTGACAAGCCAGCTGTCACTAGGTCCTCACTTGCACATTATGACTTCCAGGCTCTCTGGAAACGTAAAACGCCACACTAGAGGAGCACAAATAGCGGTGTAGACTGACACGGCGTGTGTGTGATGGCTGTGTGACACAATAGACTTATTATGAAAGTTTAAAGTGTCTCACGTGCCCTCTGGGGGGGAGAACAAGAGTGGACTGTTGCAGTGTGTTATGTCAGCACCCGGAATCATAAATCTTGGCTTCTTGGTGACATTTGACTGTTTTCAGTGTTTATGAAGGCTTTCAAAATGAAAATTATTTTATTTAAAATAAGTTTACTCATAACATCTTTTGGGTGGTTTATTTCTAATATATGGGGACAAAATGTTATAAACTTTTAATATCAGCCATTTGTCAGTCTGTTTAGTACTTCCTCAGCTTCCACTGTTGGTCCTTCACCAGATCCCCAGGGCACGAATTAAAAAAGTGCCAGCTTGGACTGCGACTTGTTTAAACACCCTTACTGAGTCACACAGGCCTGGAGGTTCGTCTACAGACGCCACAGTCACTCTTTACAGAGTCTCAGCGCTTCTTGTCAACATCTCTTTCATTCTCGACGTGATCGAGGACTTCCGAAAGCAACTACACGTGTTAGCGCGTCTCTTGCCATCTTGCCATCTGATGTTCTTGCCATCTTTAATTAAATGGTGTACAAGCACGTTCGCCGGGTTTCCGCCCCGCGTGTGTGAGAAACACAGCAACCCACTAGTCGACTCCCAAGGCAGAAAGCGGTGACGGGGGGATTAATCGCAATTTGGCTAAAACAAAGAGACGCCGTCTGAAATATTGATGAGTGTCTTGGTAATTACAAGATGGGCGGATAAGTAAATAATGACGAGATCCAGCGATAAAGCCTGACTAATTATGAGTTGTGTGAAACTGTAATTGGGAGTCTGAGGGAATGTGAACAAGCTCAAACTGAGCGTTCTGGTAAAGCGTGTAAATGGGCTTGATGGTTGACTGGTGAAACAATGTTAACATTTTCATGTTTATCTTGTCTGTCAGTGAGCATCATTACTCATCTGGATTCTCCTGTTTTCTCTCCTCCAGAGTGCCAAACGTCCAGCGTGCCGACCCTTCGTCTCCAGCCTGTGGGGCCGCGGCTCTCCAGCCAGGTCAGAGGTCATCTGCGACATGATGCCAGCCGGCCACCTGCCCATCCTGCTCTCCCTGAGCGCCCTGCTGCTGTCTCCGCTGCTCACCGGCTCCTTGGCCTTATGTAAGACCAGACTAAGAGTTTAAGAGTCAAGTTTAAGTCTCAAGTGTGTCAAAAGTCTAAAATAGTCAAGTTTTTTTTTTTTTTGAATTAAGAGAAAATGTCATGCAAATGTTAAGACTTCAAAATTCTGTGGTCAATGCTGGCCATTTTGGGTCAGCGTTGACATTTTCCCATTGCAAGCCCAATATTGGCTGATTCAGTGGTTGAGGGCGGCCATTTTGACTTGACATTGACGTATTACTATTGCAGGCCCAATAATGGCCAAATTAGTTATTGAGGGTGGCCATTTTGGGTCAACATCAGAGTATGTGAGCGGAGTGGAGTGGGAGCGGAGCGCGGAGTGGAGCGGTGTGATTTTTTTTTTTAATGGAGTGAGGAGCGGAAATTTTAAAAGTCGGAGCGTTGTGGTTTTTACTCGCTCCAAGAACGCTCCACTACCGCTCCATCACGAGTACAATTCATGACAACGACCCATAATATAACTGCATATATAGCAAGAATTCAGGTGTTAAACATAGCATATTTAGCTAGCTTAATAGAGATGGATCAATCAAATCAGAAAGAATGTGAAAACTAGGACGACGGCAATGGACATGAGCAGAAAGTTATAGTTTTCAATGAATTAGTTTGTTCTTTCAAGATACTGAATATTTTCAAGTGAAAGCGTGATTTAAACAAGTACAACACTTATTCACATGCAGTCGCTCTCTCAATAATGCATTCAAACAAATGTAAGCTTACTGTGGTACTTCATCTGTATATCCAATTTCGAATCAGATTTTCGAATCGTATTGTTATTATTATTATTATTATTATTATTATTATTACTATTATTATTATCACAAACATTTGCACTGCAAAAAGCAGCAATTATACCTTTTAATGCTGACTGACAACCATGTTAGCTTGGCATGAGGAAAAAAGCTTGCGCACTAGTGTTCCAATAAGCCACTTTAAAAATACACTTTCGTTTTATTTCTGTTATTTTTGTCTTTTAATATTCGTTATGAACAGAACTGTGGTATTTCAAACATACTGATATAGTTTAGACGCGGAGCGAAGGCGGAGCGGTGTTTCTGGTATCGGTGAGCGAGGAGCGGAGCGGGAGCGGGAAACTGTGAACCCGGAGCGGAGCTGGAGCGGAGCGGTTATAAAATGCACGGAGCGCGGAGGGGAAATTGTTGTCGCTCCACTCTGCTCACATACTCTGGTCAACATCGACATATTACTTTTGCAAGCCCATTAATAGCAGATAAAGTGGTTAAGGGGTGCCATTTTTAAGTCGACATTAACGTATTCCCATTGCACTGGGTGTGCAATGGTAATATGTTAAAGTTGACCCAAAATGGCAGTCGGCAGTATTGGCTGATTCAATGGGTGGGGGCACCCATTTTGGCTCAACATAAACTTATTGCTGTTGGCTGGCCAATACTGGCTGATTCAGTGGTTGAGGGTGGCTATTTTGTGTTGTCATCATAGTATTACCATTGCAGGCCCAAAAATGGCTAAATCAGTGGTTCAGGGTGGTCAATGTCTAACATAATTCTTTTGCAGGGCCAATATTAGCTGATTTAGGGGTTAAGAATGGCTATTTTGGGTCGACATCAATGTATTCCCATTGCATGCGAAATATTGGCTGATACAATGGTTGAGGGTGGCCATATTTAGGTTGACATTGATGTGTTCCCATTGCAGACCCAATATTGGCTGATTCAGTGGTTGAGGGCTGCTGTTTTGGGTCAGCTTTTACATATTACCATTGCACGCCCAAAATTGGCTGATACAGTGGTTTAGGGCAGCCATTTTGGGTCAATATCATCTCACTACCATTGCCTGGCCAATATTAGCTGATTCAGTGGTTGAGGGTGGCTATTTTGGGTCAACGTTGACGTATTGCATTTGCAGTAAAAATATTGGCCAACTAAGTGATTGAGGATAGCCATTTTGGGTCAACAATGACGTATTACCATTACACATCCAGTATTGGCTAATTGAGTGGTTGAAGGGTCAGTATCATTGTCCTGGATTCTCGTAACTATTACGCAACTGTTAAACAGTAGGGCTATTCTTACGAGCAGTTGTGAGAAGTTCTATCATCGCAGAGTGGCTGGTTCAACATTTGAAAGAAACTGTAAATCCCCTCAGGAAATGTGTATTCTTTAGGTCAATTAAACCCAAATCTAAGCTAATTATTCAGGACTTAATCAGCTAGTCATCCAGGCAAACCACCAACTAGTAGATTTTGACAGTCTGTGGTTTTGCACATTCGCACTTGTTTTATAATCATCAAAAACAAAATTCTGTGTGGGTTTAAGGATCTCCCCGTACACGTAGAGACGTGAAGCGCGAGATCACTGTTTATCGGATTATTTTGTCTCTCTTTTCCGCGTGTATATCTCTTCATCAGACGGATCGGGGCCTGCGCTGTCTTTTAATTTCCAAGGCTCGAAGTCAGGATTTGTTCTGCACCATTTCTCCCCTAAGATGGGTTTAGAGACGCATTAGGGAAACAAAACAAAGAGTCAAGTGAAGTAAAGAGGGGCGAGTGCGAGCGCGGGATGAAAGCGGAGGTAAAGCCTCCCCCTGCTGCTTTCAAGCCTAAAATAGGTGTAATTCAAGCGCTGCCCGAGAGATAACGTGAGAATGGGCCGCTGTCAGATACGCCACGTCTTTGTGTGCCCGACATTGTTCTTTTCCTCCTGTTTGTTGGTTTTGTAAGGCAGCCCAGAAGCTAATGTACGTCTGACGCAGTGAGGGTGAACAAAACTATTACTAGTCGTGGGTTGCTTGAACGCTACTATATGATTCACGTTTTATTCAAGTTCACGTTTGTAAAGGGGTGTTTACTTCAGATGCATTAAAAAATGGCAAAACATAACGCAACTTTGGATTTCCTGCAAAATAAGTTAAAAAGGTCTTTTTTTAACGCAGGTTTGGAATTGGTGCAAAATGTTTTTTTACATTTGTATACGTCCAAAATTTGACTATTTTTTGTGTTTGTGTACATACGTAAAACATATTTCTAGCCTTTTTTATATGATTAATTTCAAGATTAAGACTAAATTTAAGCATTACTTAACATTAGCAATAGTTCACAATCATTGACTAGGATTTCAATAACATGGAGTCAATTAAATATGGCGTCTTGTTTTTATACATTTGCATACTTGCATCCAAACATTTTTTTGTATTTGTGTACTTTCGCTCAAAATTTGGCTATTTGTTTTGTTTGTATACATGCGTCCAAAATTTGACTATTTCTTTGTGTTCATGTACTTGCGCAAAATATTTTTCTAGCCTTTTGTTTACAGTTAATTTCGCAATTAAGACTAAACTTAAGCTTTACTTAACATTAGCGATAGTTCACAATAATTGACTAGGATTCCAATAACAGGGGAGTCATTTAAGATATTAAGAGATTTAAGAGATTAAGAAATTTGTCCATTTTTCGTTTGTACACTTGCGTCCAAAATCTGACTATCCGTTGTGTTCATGTACTTGCGTAAAAAGTTTCTAGCCTTTTTTTTACAAGTAATTTCACAATTAAGACTTAACTTAAGCTTTACTTAACATTAGTGGTAATTCATGATGGTCAACTAATTTACTAGCCTTCCAGTAACCTGCTAGTCAATTAAGAAATTTGACCTTTTTTTTTTCGTTCATATACTTGACTCCAAAATGTGACTATTTTCTTTGTTTGTGTACTAACGTAAAATATGTTTCTAGTCTTTTGTTTACGACTAATTTCAAGATTAAGACTAAACTTAAGCTTTACTTAACACTAGCGATACTTCACTAGCCTTCCAATAACCTGCTAGTCGATTAAGAAATTTGCAATTTTTGCGTCCAAAATTTGACTTTTTTTGTGTGTGTGTGTGTTTACTTGTGTAAAATATAGCTAACTTCACAATTAAGACTAAACTTAAGCTTTACTTAACATTAGTGATAGTTCACGATAATCGACTAATTCACTAGCCTTCCAATAACCTGCTAGTGAATTAATTTGGACGTTTTCTAATTCGTACACTTGCGTCCAAAATTGGACTATTTTTTTGTGTTCATGTACTTGCGTAAAATGTTTCTAGTCCTTAGTTTATTACTAATTTCAAAATTAAGACTAAACATAAGCTTTACTTAACATTAATGATAGTTCACGATGGTCAGCTAATTCACTAGCCTTCCAGTAACCTGCTAGTCAATTAAAAAAAAATTGGCCATTTTTTTTTGTTTGTATCCTTGTGTCCAAAATGTGACTATTTTCTGTGTTTTTGAGATCCCTGACAAATTTGAGCACGTTTTGAGGCAGGAAATGCTGAGTAAAATCTCAACCAGAGACTTTAGCCTCCATTTGCTGTCTGTTTATGTTCAATGTAGTCTAGGAAAAACAATTGAGACATTAACGAGATCACATTTGTGTTTTTGTTTTATTATGCGCCGCCTATGACTGTAGGATATATAATTTCTCACTATCAATCCGTCTCTGTTTTGGTACCGAGACGCCCTCGGAACTGCTCTGCGTGTCTGTGTTTGTGTCTTCTGTGTGATTCAGATGTTTACTAGGCAGTGCACATCGTCCCAGAGCTCTAATCACTCCATCCCCCCCCTCAAACCCCTGGCCACCGAAACCCTCCTCACGGCGCCGTCTGATTGGCTGCGACATCGTCCGCTGTAGTCTCACAGGCTCTGATCGCTAATTACTGTCTCGTCAGGTTGTCGTACAGCACAGCCAGCTGAACGGGGGACATTTTGTTGTTGTTCTTTTTTTATATTCAGTGTTGGAAAAACTAATTGGGATGGTTTGTTGTGAACTGAAAGATTTTATTCTACTATTTTGGAAAAAATGTTAGCATTGAGATGTTAAAAGTTAGCAGTTAGCAACAGTTGCACTTAAAGTTATAACTGAATTAATTAAATGAACCATTTTAACTGTTCAGTGTTAAACCTAATGGAAACTGTAGGTGACTCTTTTTGGAAAGAAGCTAGCACTTAGATGTTAAACGTTAGCAGTTAGCGACAGCTCCGCTTAAAGTTACAAATAAAAATATGCTTTTTTGAGTGTTTAAATGAACTTTTGGCTATATAATATTACATCTTCTAATGTTTAATATGAGAATTTACAAACAGTGAAGCTACTCTTTTTTTGGGGGGGGGGGAGCTGTTAGCACTTTGATGCTAAAAAGTTAGCAGTTAGCAACAGTTGCACTTAGTTGCATCATAAAATAAAAATAATTTATTTACACAACCTGTTTAGTTGTTAAGTATTTGAAAGAAGCCTTTGTATGAGGATTTAGAAACAGTCTAGCTATTTCTTTGAGAAATCTGGTAGCACTTAAATGTTAAAAGTTAGCATTAACAGTTAGCGACAGTTGCACTTAAAGTTACACATAAAATTAAGCTCTTTTAATGGATATGTTTAAATAAACAGTTTTAGGTATTCACTATTAGACCTTTTAATGCTTTGTATTAGAGTTTAGAAACAGTCAAGCTTTTTTGGGAAAGCAGTTAGCATTAGCACTTAGCGACAGTTGCACTTAGGCATAAAAAAGTAGCTTTTTTTAACTGATTCATTTAAAATGAAGAGTTTAAGTTATTCACTATTAGGCCTCATAATGCTCTGCTTGAGAGTTTAGAAACAGTCAAGCTACTTTGTTGGGTAAGCGGTTAGCATTAGCACTTAGCGGCAGTTGCACTTAAAATTAGACATAAAAAGTAGCTTTTTTTTAATGGCTGCGTTTAAGTGAACAGTTTTAGCTATTCACTATTAGACCTTATAATGCTTTATATTAGAGTTTAAAAACAGTCAAGCTTTTTTGGGAAAGCAGTTAGCATTAGCACTTAGCGACAGTTGCACTTAGACGTAAAAAGTAGCTTTTTTTAATGGATGCGTTTAAATTAATAGTTTTAGCTATTCACTATTAGACCTAATAATTCTTTGTATGAGAGTTTAGGAACTGTCAAGCTATTTTTTGGGAAAGCAGTTAGCATTAGCACTTAGCGACAGTTTAATTTAAAAATTAGATGTAAAAAGTAGCTTTTTTTAATGGATGCATTCAAATTAACAGTTTCAGCTATTCACTATTAGACCTCATAATGCTTTGTATGAAAGTTTAGAAACAGTCAAGCTACTTTTTTGGGTAAACAGTTAGCATTAGCACTTAGCGACAGTTGCACTCAAAATTAGACGGAAAAAGTAACATTTTTACAAATTCACTATTAGAACTCATGATGCTTTGTACGAGAGTTTAAAAACAGTCAAACTACTTTTTTGAAAAAGCAATTAGCATTAGCATGTAGTGACAACTGAATTTAAAATTAGACACAAAACAGTAGCTTTTTTAACTAATTCATTTGAATTAACAGTTTTAGCTATTCACTATCAGACCGCATAATGCTTTGTACAAGAGTTTAGAAACAGTCAAGCTACTTTTGGGGGGGAAACTGTTAGCACTAGCACTTGGCGACAGTTGTACTTAGACATAAAAAGTAGCTTTTTTAATGGATTAATTTGAATTAACAGCTGTAGCTATTCACTATTACACCTCGTAATGCTTTGAACGACAGTTTAGAAACAGTCAAGCTTTTTTGGGGGGTAAGAAGTTACCACTTAATTGTTAAAGTTAGCACTAGCACTTAGCGTCAGGTACACTTAAAGATACAAACAATTTTTTTTTTTTTTTTTTTTTTTAACTCACTGATCAGATTTCCTTATGGAAATTTTAGGATAGTACAACGCTGTGACGGCTAGCATGGCGCTAAGCTACGTGTGCAATACAACCTGACATAAACATTGCAAAGTTGCCTAGCATAGGTAAATCAATTTTCCCATTTGTTTTTCTTTGAATATCTTGTTTTCCTCAGAAGTGCGTCTAATTGTGTATGTAAATTGGGTTGTGATCTGTTTTGTATTGACGTTAAATGTTTTTTGTTCTTACGAACACCTGTTTAAAGGCAACGTTCAGCCCACACACGCTGTCCAGGTGGATTTGTGGTCGTTGTGTCGTACAGCTGCGCCGCACACGGGTCTTTACTTAGACACACACACACACACACACACACAAAGAGAGTGGATGTCACCTCTGCGAGAGGTTGCCAACTGCATGATGTCATCCTCACCGCCTCCCTCTCGCTCGCTCATGCTCTCATAAATCAACATGTGGAGGAGACGTTTTTAATCAAAAAGAAAAAAGGCCTGTGAATAAATCTGGCCTGTGGTAATAAAGCTGGGGGCTTGTTTGTGTGTGTGCGCAGAAAGTCCAGCGGTTTTACATTTACACGATTAGCTTTTGAGTGCGCACACACACGCGCGCACACACACAGTCTCAATCCTTACTGTAGGACTTGCTGGCGTCAGATGAATAAATACTAGCATATACTAGATAGTGTGTTTGGATGTCTAAATTATTATTTGCATTCGTTTTTAAATCTAAAATTAAAGCTCTTATAAGTTATGCCTTCAGATAGCATTTTATGACAGCCATTTATCATATTTATCTTCAAAATAAGCCTTTTGATTAAAAATGTTTGTTTTATGATCATGCGAAAAATAATTTCAGTCCAGTGTGTCTTATTAGCATTATTTCAAGCAGGCACTCTTTAATTCATATCCTTCAATTTGGGATGAGGCATCAAATGAGGGTCTGCTTTCCCACAATCCTCCGCACAAGCTCTAAAAACAGTTCATTTAGCTTGGGTGTGCCTCTGTCTGACCATAAAACACCCAATCTGAACCTCCCTAACCCCCCTGAAAAACCTCCAGACACCCTGTCCAGCGCCGCGCTGACCGGACCGAAATATCCCTTGTCGAAACTGTACACCGCAATCTGCACAATGCTGGTCCCACGTAGTGCCATAAAAATCACTTTGTGTTTCTGCAGCCTCTGCGTATTATTGCTCAATAACACAGACCTGTGTTATTCTTCCATTTTGAGTGTTTATGTTCGGACCGTGTGCTTACAATGATTTCCTGTGGCTGTCGCTATTTCAGGAATCCCGCCAGAGGCTCGGTTGTTGTCGATCCTCAGAGCGGCGCTCTGTGCATCGTGATTTTTTTCGGGAAGCGGCGTGCCGTAGCGTTTAGCAATCTCCTTAAGTGTCCGCGTGCCGCCCGCGCCCTTGCCAGCTCCTCTCCGCTTTGATTGAGTCGGGCAGAAAGTGACGCGAGCGATTTCAATAATTTATTTTCCCTTTGAAGCTTCCAAGTGAGAGATTTCAGGCCCCTGAGGGGAAAAAAGCCCCCCCTCGTCTTGTCTCTTTAAAGTTATCAGCTAAAAGGCCCGAATGTCCCTCATTACCTGCTTCGTACAGTGCTGAGGTTTAACCTCCCTGACGCAGCTCGATTGCCTAAGTAAATCTCTGATGCTCTGATGCTCGGGGCGGCATCCATCTGCGGACCACGCTGAGGCTTTTTCTGGATGCTTGTTAAAGGACTATTTCACCAAAAAAGAAACTCCCTTGACTTCATTGCGTAGAGCACCAAAAGAGACGTTTTGATAAATGTTCATGCTGCTCCTTTCCAAGAATTGTGAGCTGGGCATGTCAAAGTCTAGAATCGACTAAAAAACACCCGAAAACTAGTCTGTATGACTAATGCCATGTATCCCAAGTAAAATTTGCAAAGTTTTACAGCAAATTACATCATAATTCATAAGTTACGTCATAAGTTTCTTGACGGAAATGACTTCTGTTTCTTTCCACTTCTAATGCAAATCTATCATATGACTTCAGGAGACTTGGAATATAGTGCACAAGTCATTTTTATGTTGTTCCAAACCCATTTTCTCTCGTAGAGCAACAAAAAGACGTTTCGACAAATGTTCATGCTGCTCCTTTCCAAATAATTGTGACTAGGGCATGTCAAGGTAAAAAAAACAACAAAAAATCACCAGAAAACTTGTCCGTATGACCTAAGTTCTTTTGTATGCAAAATTTTTAAAAATTTATTAGGTTATTAGTTTATTAAAGCAAATAGTGACGCAATTTAAAAATGCTGATGCTTTAAGTTTCTTGCATGTTAAGTATGAATGTGCAAAAGTACAAATTATATTGCAGATTTTTGTCAGAAACGACTTCCATTTCTTCCCGTTTCTTACGCAAATCTATCGTATGACTTCAGAAGACTTGGAATATAGTGTGCAAGTCCTATATGTTGTTCCAAACCCATTTTCTTTCGTAGAGCAACAAAAAGACGTTTTGACAAATGTTTATGTTGCTCCTTTCCAAGAATTGTGACTAGGGCATGTCAAGGTCAAGAAACAACAAAAAAGCACCAGAAAACTTGTCCGTATGACCTGTGGAACATTTTTCAAGTTCTTTGTATGCAAAATTAAAAGATTTAGTAGGTTATTATTTTATTAAAGCAAATAGTGCCGCAATTAAAAGCGCTGATGCTTTAAGTTTCTTGCATGTCAAGTATGAATGTGCAAAAGTACAAATTATATTTCAGATTTTTGTCAGAAACAATGTGTTTCTTTCTGTTTCTTCCTGTTTTTTACACAAATATATTGCATGACTTCAGGAGACTTCTCCAGAGGTCTGCAAAAGAACAAATTATATTTCAGATTTATGAAGAAAAAGACTTTCTTCCTGTTTTTCATGCATCAGAATTAAAAAATGTTGATACTCCGAGTGTTTTGCATGTGAGCTGTGAATGTGCAAAAGTATGATGGTTTCTTTTCTCACACAAATCTATCATACTGCATGTCAAGCTCAAGAAACAACAAAACTCGTGCAGTGTATTCCAAGTTCTTTGTATGCAAAATGTTACAATTTATTCAAAGTCATAATTAAAAACACTAATGCTCAAGTTTGAATGTGCAAAAGTACAGATTATATTTCAGATTTATGAAGGAAACAACTTTTTTTCCCATTTCTCACCCAAATTTATCATACAACTTTAGGAGACTTGGAATATAGTGCGGAATATAGTGTTCCAGACCCATAAAACTTTTTTTCTTTCGTAGAGCACCAAATTAGACATTTCAACAAATGTTCATGCTGCTCCTTTCAAGAATTGTGACCAGGGCATGTCAAGCTCAAGAAGTGACGAAAAGGCATTAGAAAATCTGTCTGTATGATTTTCAAAGACTTTGCATGCAAAATATGTAGAAATTTAGTAAATAGCAAAAATATAGCAATTAAAAACATTAGTGTTTCAAGTCTCTTGCATGTCAAGTTTGAATGTGCAAAAGTACAAAATACATTTCAGATTAATGAATCATAAGACTTAATTTTCTTACCGTTTCTCACACAAATCCACCGTATGATTTTAGGAGACTTGGAATATAGTGTGCAACATAGTGTTCCAGACCCATAAGACTTCCTTCTTGCGTAGAGCACCAAAAGAGACGTTTTGACAAATGTTCATGCTGCTCCTTTCCAAGAGTTGTGACAAGGGCATTTCAAGCTCAAGAACTGACAAAAAGGCATCAGAAAACCTGTCTGTATGACTTTTAAAGACTTTGCATGCCAAATATGTAGAAATTTAGTAAGTTATTAGTTTTATTAAAGTTAATAGCGCCACAATTAAAAACATTGGTGTTTCAAGTATCTTGCATGTCAAGTTTGAATGTGCAAAAGTACAAAATATATTTCAGATTTATGAATCATAAGACTTAAATTTCTTACAGTTTCTCACACAAATCCACCGTGTGACTTTAGGAGACTTGGAATATAGTGTGCAACATAGTGTTCCAGACCCATATGACTTTTTTCTTTCGTAGAGCACCAAATTAGACGTTTTGACAAATGTTCATGCTGCTCCTTTCTCAGAATTATGACTAGGGCATGTCAAAGTCAAGAATTGGCAAAAAGCCATCTGAAAAGTTGTCCGTACAACTCATACAACATATTCCAAGTCTGCATGCAATATGTGTATATTTAAAAAGTTGGACACTAACTGTGCAGATTTCTGCCGTTTTGACATGTTTGTGTTGTGCTTTTCCAAGTAAGCTCAAGCACCATAAAAGCCTTGGACTTTTTCTCTTTTTCTCTCTCTCTCTCTCTCTTTGCATGCAAAATATGTCCAAATTTGCCTTAATAAAGGAAACATTATAATTAAAGATGATGCTCCAGATCGTCCTTATGACTTATGACTTGATGTATATCAAATCTAAATGTGGAAAATAAGTGCAAATTCACAATGTTTTTCTCTATTAAGGCAAATAATGTCATAATTAAGAAGATGCAACTCCAGTTTGGACATAAATTTCTGCTGTTTCTCATGTCAAGTTTAAATATACGATGAGATTTCAGATTTACCATAGAAATGACCTTAAATCTATTGTATGACTTTGGGAGACTTGTAATATGAAGCACACATTGTATGTACATTTTTGTATGGAAAAGCAGCTTGAACATTCTTCAAAGTATCTTCTTTTATGTTCTACACAAAAACTAAGTCAAACGTGTTCGGAAACACACAAGGGTGTGTAAATAAATCTTTTTAAAGTCTTCCAGTAGTTAATTTGACCAGCAGATGGCGCCTCGCTGGATCGCGTCACCTCCACCTGCTGTATATACAAACACACACACACACTTTCCCGGGAAGTCCAGATTAATCATGAAGCAGATTAGCAGGCTCGGATTTACTGAATGTCAAAAATGATTATTGCATGTCACCTTCGTGATCCTGCATCACCGGCTGAGCCCTTTACCCGAGTCCCATGAGCCCTTGCGTCGATAGATTAAAAAGGCGCTTTCTTTTTTAAGTCTGCGATCGATTGGCGAGCAAATACGAAGGGAACGAATCGTTTACGGATACCGGAGTGTCCACATGTATTACATGTGCCGAAGCGAATATTTGATGATTTAGTTTGTTTATTTGATCTATTGACGCTCGTTTTAGTTTGTTTATTGTTCTCATTTGCATAATTGATGTCACGGCTACAATTAAAAGCGGTCAGCCGTTAAATTCAAGCCTGACTGACATAATGATGTTGTTTGTGTCGTCTGTTTCTCAGTTAGCGACAGTGAGATGTTTATTCACCGCCATTTGGGATTTAGTGTATATCCAGCTTGGATTTTTTACCTTCACATCCGTCTTTTACAGCTTTATCATGATCTGATCTTTGTAAATGACTCCTGAATGCTCTTCTGAGATTCTCGTAGTCCACTCCTAGGACTTTACCCCCGGAGCGATCGCAGGTGTCCGTTTTTACGAGGCCTGTCAACAAGTAGCAATCGCCAGAGGACGCTGCAAATCACATTAGATTGTTGCAATTTCCTCCTCGCCTCAGTGGCCCGGCCGTTGCAAAATTGGCCTTATTGTTGAACTTAATTTTCTAAAGCTCTCAGTAGACTTTGACTTGCTCACCCCGCACCTGCTAAACATTTTCTTATCCACAAACAAGCGGCTCTTTGGGGTCAGCTTGGAGCTTCGTAATCAGTGGTAATTGTAGAAATATGACAGGAGGATTGTGGGAAGAGGACAAGCACAGCGGGGCAAACTCAAGTGACTCCCTGTTGTTGATAGTTTGCGTACACTTTATCACCCATTATGTTCATTTAAGTCCTTACGTTTCTCCTAAAATGTGCACAGAGATCTCAAAATGAATAGTCTGATGAGCTGATGATGATTTGCTCTCCACTTAATTTCATTGATGTGTAGGATTAATGTGAGATTTCAGTTGTTGTTTTTTTTTCAATAAAAATTTTGCTAAGCGAGTATTAATAATTACTTTTATTATAGATTTTTTATTTCTATTTTTTATTTTTATTTATTTTAGGAGAAAAGCTTGAAAAGCTGAAATCTCCATTTTCTATCCACTTAATTCTCGTTGTTTTCTAGGAGAAATAATTGAGATGTTTAAGTTATTTTAGTTTAGTTTAGTTTTTAACTTAAATTCTGATGAGCTGACAATAATATTTTTTTATTATTATTTATTTGTTTTCCCAAATATAAGCAAATGTAATTAATTTTAATCACATTTATTTTATTTTTTTTTTTTGATGATTTTTTTTTGTAAAGTTAATGCTAAAAAAAATCTATATTCTGTTTTTTTTGTCTTTTTTTTTTTTTTTTTGCAAAGCAAATGTCCTCATTTGAAATTATTAAGATGTTATTTAGAGCTTTTATTTATTTATTTATTGCTTTTTATGGTTTTATGATCTTGTAACCTTTTTATTTATTTATTTATTTATTTATTTATTTATGCATTTTTTATCCTGGTAAGTTAATGATAATAGAGATTTAAAATTATACTATATTTTATATTTAGATTTATTTTTTACAAGAAATAATTAAGATGTTATGTAGACTTTATATTTATTTATTTATTTATTTATTTATTTGTTTGTTTGTTTGTTTGTTTAGTGCTTTTATGATTTTGGTGATTTTTATTTTATTTTTTTATATTAATTTAATGAAAATAGATATTTTAAATTGTAATATGTTGTTTTTGTAACTTTATTTGTATTATTATTATTATTATTATTGTCTACACAAAATAATTAAGATGTTATTTAGACTTGTTTGTTTATTTATTTATTTCTGCATTTTTTAAAATCCTGGTAAGGTAATGATAGTAGAGATTTTAAATTATAATATATTTTGTACTTTTTTTCCCCCTTTTTTTGTCTATAAGAAATAGAAATGTTATTAAGACTTGTATTTATTTATTTATGTATTTTATGTATTTATATATTTATGTATTTATGCTTTTGCTATTTTTTTAAATCCTGGCAAATTAGTTATAATAGAGTTTTTTTCTGTTTTTTTTTTTTTTTTTTTTTTTTTTTTTTTTTTTTTTGTTTTTTGTTTTGGTCTACAAGAAATAATTTAGGTGTTATTAAGACTTGATATTTATTTATTTATTTATTTATCTTTTTTAAATCTATAAGTATATATATATATATATATATATATATATGCTATTTATTTTTTATTTTTATTTTTAGATTCTTATTTTTAAGTCTGAAAGATAATTATATCACAGACACCGGTATGTTTTGCCCGAACGCAGTTGTCCTGCTCTGCAGTAAGAGATCTAAGCGACCCGCTAAGCGCTAACGATGACCTCACGAAAACATCTGCACAAAAACCACACATGACCTTTACCGCCATCTGTTTAGAAATCTCTTCTGAGTCGATTTAGTTGCTCGCAGATGCTCCACAACTATATTTTTGAGTTACGATTTGCATTACCCCATATAACTAGATATATATCTTTTTTCTGTCCTTTTATCGTTCCTGCACGCAGCGGGCGAAAAGAGAAACGCTCGGCCCGCGTGTTTCCATAGCAATGGCCCGCTCTGAAGTCAGATCTGTTGACTGATAGGCGTGTTGGTTTCATGTGGCCGGAGAAAGAGAGAGAGAGAGAAAAAGAGAAAAAGTCCAATTGGGAGGATGAAGCGCGGTCGGACGAGGCCCGCAGAGACCATATGAGAAGCAGTCGAGCACACGGCCACAAATCTCTGTGTTCAAGCAGCCGAAGCTAAACCTGAGACTCAGTGCTTTTCCTCTCGCCTCCGTCCCACACTCACACTCGTTTTGTCGTTGCAAGACGCACATCTGTTAAACGTGCAGGTGGCGTTTTTATTCAGTAGAACAGTAAAGAAGATTTGTAGCTGAAAATGTAATCCTTGGTGATTCATAAAATGCAAGTCAATGGGCACTGGCTCTTTGTAAGCCAAAAAAGCACATGCAGGCAACACGAAATGAATCCCCGATGATATATTGAGGTCTTATGAAGAGAAACGATCAGTTTTGATTCTTTTGAACTGATTCTTTCTGGTGAACTAGATGAATCAGTTCACCAAATCGGACTGAATCGTCTCAAACGGTTTGCAGCTCAAATATCGTCAGGAGCCATGTGTATTCATTTTGTGTTGCCTGCATGTGCTTTTTTTTGACTCTTAAAGTGCTGGTAACCATAACAAAAGTAATCTTGGATGGCCTGAGGGTGGTTAAATGAACAGTAAATGTTCATATTTGGGTAAACTGTTCTTCTACAAATCCCTCTTTTCTTATTTTGAGGATGTCAATTTGTTGATTGTGTTGCTGACGATATATTGAGGTCTTATGAAGCGAAACGATCAGTTTGTGCAAGAAACTGATCTTTACTTACAACATTATTACTTTAATCCAGAGCTTCAGACAAACAGTCCAGAGTGATGTCTGGTTCATGAACGAATCATGATTCTTTTGAACTGATTCTTTCTGGTGAACTAGATGAATCAGTTCACCAAATCGGACTGAATCTTCTGAAGCAGTTCACGTCAAACAGCACAGATCTACAAGTTACTCAAACAAAACTCACTTTCAGACGCCTGACAGTCACTCCAACTCAAAATGAGTTCAATTAAAGCGTATCTGTTTCGGTGATGAATGAACTGATTCGGTGCTTCAACTGAGTCATTGAAAGTTCGACTTGGACCAAAGACCAATGAGCTGCTGATATGCGCATGTGTGAACCGAACACTTGAATGAAGCAGTTCACAAAAACGAATCAGATTCTGTTATTTGTCTGAGGCTCTGAATTACAGGTAATAAAGTTGTAAATAATCTTCAGTTTCTTGCACAGACTGATTGTTTTGCTTCATAAGACCTTAATATGTCGACAGGAGCCGCTCGTATTAATTTCGTGTTGTCTGCGTGTGCTTTTTTGACTCTTAAAGTGCCGGTTAGACTTTTGCCATAATAAAAGTAATCTTGGATGGCGTGAAGATGGTTAAATTAAGAGCAGAGGTTCATTTTTGAGTGAACTACCCCTCTACAAGTCCCTCTTTTGTCGTTTTGAGGATGTCAGTTTGTGTTCCTGATGATATATTGAGGTCTTATGAAGTGAAATGATTGGTTTGTGCAAGAAACTGAAGTTGACTTACAACATTACCTGTAATTCAGAGCCTCAGACAAATGTTCGAGAGTGATGTCCTGTTCATGAATGAATCATGATTCATTTGAACTGAATCTTTTTAGTGAACTAGTTGAATCAGTTCATCAAATTGGACTGAATCGTCTTAAACTGACTTGTAGACTGATCGTTTCATTTGTATTCATTTTGTGTTGCCTGCATGTGCTTTTTTACTCTTAAAGTGCTGGTAACCATAACAAAAGTCATCTTGCATGGTATGAGGGTTGTTAAATTAACAGCAAATGCTCATTTTTGGGTGAACTACCCCTCTACAAGTCCAGTTTGTCGATTGCGTTGCTGACGATTACCTCTAATTCAGAGCCTCAGACAAACAGTCCAGAGTGATGTCTGGTTCACAAATGAATCGTGATTCTTTTGAACCGATTCTTTTTGGTGAACTAGATGAGTCATTCACCAAATCAGACTGAATTTTCTGAATCAGTTCATGGTTCAAGCAGCACAGATCTACAAGTTACTCAATCAAAACTCACTTTCACTGTCACTCCCAGTCAAAATACGGCGTATCTGATTCTGTGATGAATGAACTGATTCAGTGCTCCAACTGAGTCATTGAACGTTCGACTCGGACCAAAGACCAGTGAGCTGCTGATATGCGAATGTGTGAATCAAACACTTGAATGAAGAGGCCAAATGAACGTTTTTATCGTTTCTCATTGTTTATTTAAAAAGGTGAGTTGATTTAAGATGAATTGATTCACTTTGTATGCTTCAGACATGTAAAACATTCACATTTCACATTATTATTTGCTGCTTTATTGATCTAATTGCATAAACGTTACGTCATTGCATGATTACATGTACTAGTGAATTGAATCAAACTGTCCAAAAGAATCAGTTTGCAAAAAAGAATCAGATTCACTTATTTGTCTGAGGCTCTGGATTACAGGCAATAAAGTTGTAAGTAATCTTCAGTTTCTTGCACAGACTGATCGTTTCGCTTCATAAAACCTGAATATATCGTCAGGAGCCACTCGTATTAATTTTGTGTTGTCTGCCTGTGCTTTTTTGATTCTTAAAGTGCCGGTAACCATTGACTTGCATATTACGAATCACCAAGGAGCAAGGTTTTAGCTAACAAAATCTAATTTGATGGCCCGAGGGTGGTTAAATGAACAGGAAATGATCATTTTTGGGTGTCCCTCTACAAGTCCCTCTTTGACATTTTGAGTATGTCGATTGTGTTCAAAAGCAGGTGCTTGACTTGTATGTAGATGTTGGTTTAGAGCGTGAACGCCGCAGATGTTTACCTGAACATGTTGCTCACATTGATTTCTCAAATTACAGCCACTCAGGACATTATCCGGCACCGGGATCCCCGTAATTGGCTCTTTGAGAGCTAAAGTGCGCGTGATACCGAAATGTTCCTCTTTACCCTTTCAGATAAGCCTCAATCAGCGGTTGAAAGGTGGCTATTTTAAAACAAGATGGGCGACAAGTGATGCTCTCTCCCCTTCCCTAAACGCCGCTGATGGGCTGCCATTTTTGCGCCTGCGTTTTTCTAATTCTCGATATAATGGAGCTCTTTTTTTTTTTAATATAAGCCCCGAAAGGTCTTTTTTCTCCGTTGATTATGGTGTTAGTCATCTAACCGCGTCTGTCACCCCGAGCCTCCCATTATAGGAGTCTCTCCAAATGGAGGCGGCAGAAACATGTTATTGGAAGCGTTTCGAAAGTCCTGCAGCTGTTAATGCGACAGAAACAGTCTGAAAGCAGAATAATGCATGAGGAGGAAGACAAGTATGGTTTTACCCTCAGTTATGATGAATTATTGACAACATATCTGCCATAAAATGAAAGTGAATAATATATGTATATATAGTATTAGTTGTAATTGTAGTAGTAGTAGTAGTTATTCATTTATTTTCGTATACTTTTTTCCATAAATTAATTAATAAATAAGTTGTCTTTAATACAAAATTTCATTTTTAGCAATATTAAATATATTTAAAATATTTTAGTATTTTTTTTATTTAATTTTAAACTAAAAAATGTTAACAAAATGTAAATAAATAAATACATCAAATCTATATTTTTGCTTAAAGTAATAATAAAATGTGGTCTTCGTTCTGGAAAACTTACCTGCTATTGTATTATTTTATTATAATGTAATATTTCTTATTTTATTTTATTTTCATAAGTGTGTATTATTAATATATTACTATTAATATTAGATTTACAATTACAATTACAATAAAGTAATGAAGTACAATAATAATAATAATAATAATAAAATAAAAATAAATTAAAATCTATTTTTACCTTAAAAGTTACCTGCTATTTTTTTCTTATAATAATAATAATAATAATAATAATAATAATATTTAATAATAATTATATATATATTATCAGATATTATCTTCATTTCTTTTTTTTAATAATTTTTTTATTTATTCATTTTTATAATTACCATAATATTATAAATATATTATCATTAATATTATATTTTCCTGTGGGTTTTTTTTCACATGAAAAGAGTACATATTTAAGTAAAAAGTTACCTGCTGTATTTTAATTAATTTAATTAGCTATTATTAGTATTTTATATTTATTGTTAATATTTTTGTTTTAGTATGTTATGTATTATAATTAAATAAAAATAAATAAAATAAAATAAAATAAAATCTGTTTTTCCAGTTACCTGCTATTAAAAAAAATAAATAATAAATAAATATATGTGTATATATATATATATATATATATATATATATATATATTCTGTCTTTTCTGATTTTCTTGTTTAAAAAATATATATATCTTAATATATGACCATAATAAACTGTAATGAATCCCTAAAAAGCTTTCTGCTTGTAATGTTACCTACTGTATTTTAATTAATTTAACTAGCTATTATTAATATTTTATATTTATTATTTATATGTTTAATTATATTATTTATTATTGCTTCATTATTACTTATTGTCATGTACTACAATAAACTAATGAAGTACAATAATAATAATAATAATTAAATAAAAATAAAATAAAATAAAATCTATTTTTCCCTTAAAAGTTACCTGCTATTTTTTATTTTATACTACTACTACTACTACTACTACTACTACTAATAATAATAATAATAATAATAATAATTATTATTATTATTATTATTATTATTAATAAGAATTATTATTATTAATAATAATAATAACAATAATTATAATTATATATATATATATTTCTGAACAAGTTACCTGCTATTGTATTATTTTATTATAATTAAATATTTTATTTTATCTTCATTTACATACATGTCTGTATCAATATTACGATTAAGAAATTATAAATCATTAATATAATATTTTCCTATAATATTTTATTTTTTTTAACATGAAACAAGTACATATTTAAGTTTTATTTTAATATATATATACTTTTTTGTTTTCTGTCTTTTCTTATTTTCATGTTTAAAAAATACTATAATAAATTGTACTTTTTCTTCTATATATATATATATATATAAATGTTTTCTGTATTTTCTTATTTTCATGTTTATAAAAAATGATATTAATATATGACCATAATAAACTGTAATGAAGTATAATAATAAAATATAAAAATAAGCATATATATCATAAACACATGTACCAGTCAGATTATATCATATCGACCTGAATATTTATACCGATGCAGTCATAAAACAGATAATTACAGCTTTAAATCTAATTGTGTAACCCACATCATATAGTTTGTGCACACACCTGTAACCGGGCATCAGTTACTGCTTTATTACACCATATGCATTTACTCACCGTTTGTTCTCCACATCTGTGCTTGTTTGCGCTGTCAGGACAATGAAAAGCGTGTTAATTTGGTATTGTTTCTCCTTCATAGCGTGGCGTGTACCGTAAACACCTGCTCTGGCGCAGAAGTGAGTCTGGATGAGTGGAAAGGTTAATTGCGCGAGTGATCCTCTTCGTCCGGTGAAGTAGCGCGGCTCGTCAAAGCTTCTCTATTACACTCTGGAGCGCTCGTCAAACGCGGGTGTCACAAAATCCATACGCGCGTGTGGCCGCTGACGGTCGCGGGTAAAGCGTCGATACGCTGCCGGCGGGAACGCGTGACCTCGGGCTACGTACGGTACGCGAGACGCCTACACCGCAGAGGTTAGACTATAACCTCAACCCATCAGTCACAACTGGTTTTGAAGTACATCTGTAACCCTTCACATTTTAGTCCTTTTCAACTCTTGGACTCTTGGTTAAATGATTGATTGAGGACTTTTGGCCTTTTGCTTGCTTTGGTCAGTCAGTTGACTGTTTACAGACTAAAAAGAAAAGCCTGGGCTGAAATAGCGAGCAATTTAGATCTGGCTTTTTTGCCAGTGGTAGATTCGTGCATGTTCTGTCATACATTTTTCATACTTTCTAAAGTTTTTATATCACAAAGATTATTTCATGATTATTCATACAGAAAAGGAAAAAATGCATGTTCTTAACAACATGCTCTTGCCCAACCTATTATTAATTTAACACTGCACATTTATTTCTGTCATTAAGAATTTATATTACCATTAAATATTTGATTAATATTAAAAAAAAAATATATATATATATATATATATATATGTGTGTGTGTGTGTGTATATATATATATATATATATATATATTATAATGCTTAATATTTGATACAATTTGTAAAAACAAATGTAGTCATTTATTTTATTTATATTGTAATATTATTTATATGTAATTATATAGCTTTTTACATTTTATTGAATGTACTTTTTATTATTTTTATAATATCGCAATATAGGAGTCAATTTTAATTACCCCAAAAGCAGATGAAAATCCATTTTATTTTTATTATATTATATTTTATTTTATTTTATTTTATTTATATAGAGAGAGTAAAAATAATATTAATTTATTTATTAAGTATTTTGTTTACCTTTTTATTATTTAAAAAGTAACAATAAAAGTATTTCAAATGGAAAACCTTAAAACTTCAAGATTCTAAAACTACTTTTTATTATGATTTTTATTTTTATTTTTATTATTTTGGCCAGGATTTCTCAATTCCTCTTGACCTTTTTTATTTAACTGAATATTTTAATCATTATTTCAGATTTTTTAATATATATTTAATGCAGTTTTTACAAATGTAATTGTTTGTTTTATTTATATATTATTATTATTATTTCTATGTTATTATATACATTTTTTTTTTTTTAATTTTCTTATTATTTTTAGAATATCACAATATAGGAGTCAATTTTAATGACCCCAAAGTCAAATGAAAGTTTGTTATATGTTATGTTGTTATGTTATGTTATGTTATGTTGTTATGTTATGTTATGTTGTTATGTTAGCTTAGCTTAGCTTAGTTCAGTTTAGTTTATAGAGAGAAAGTAAAATTTTTATTTATTTATTTATTTAGGATTTTTTTGTTGTGTACCTTTTTATTATTTAAAAAGTAACTATTTCAAGCTTGAAGATTTTAAAACTACTTAACTTTTTGCCAAGATTTCTCAGTTTCTCTTGAGCTTTATTTACTTTATTTTAAGTTATTATTTCAGAATTTTTAAAATATTTTTTATACTGTTTTAACAAATGTAATTTATTTATATTTTATATTTCTATGTTATTATATAACATTTACTTTTTATTGACTTTTTATTATTTTTAGAATATTGCAATATAAAAGTCAATTTTTTTTTCTATATACAGAAAAAAAAAAAATTATTTATTGAGGGGTTTTTGTTGTTTACCCTGCAAACTTCAAGATTTTAAAACTACTACTTTTCTTTCTTTTTTTTTTTTTTTTTTTTGCCAGGATTTCTCACTTCTCACGCTGACAAAGTTCCTCTTGAACTTTTTTATTTAGCTGAATATTCTATTAATTAATTCAGAAATTAGATTTTATTATAATTATGTTATTTTATAACATTTTCTTTTTATTGTTTGATTAACTTTTTTATTATTTTTAGAATATTGCAATATAGAAGTCTATCCTAATTCCCCCCCAAAACAAATGCAAATTACACCATTTTATTTTAAAGTAAAAATAATATTTATTTATTTATTTATTTATTTATTTATTTATTTATGTCTGAAATGTCAGCGTCCATCTCCTACAGAAGGACATGCTGAAAATCTCGCCGGAGCTGTTCCACCGGGCTCACGGTTCAAAGAACCCATGATGTTTTTGATGTCTTGTTTTTGCTCTACCAAACAATTATGACTCATACGAACTAAAGCCATGAACCTGTGTGCGTTTGCGTTGCGAAAGTTGAGTTTTCACGACTTCAGAATAAAACAGAAAGTCCTCAGGCTTCATCCTTCTCCACTCTCTGGAACTTCGCTTAAAGTGTGTTTATCCGCACCCTTAGATTCAGGGGCTCGTCTGCCTGCCCACAGGCGGTTAATAATTAATTTGCCGTGCTTGCCTGACCGTTTGATCATCTCCTCATATCTGTGCGCTTTCTGGATTTTAGCATGTTCCCCCTAGAGAGCCTCTTCTCATGTCTTGTTGTGTCAAGCTTGACCTACTGCCCCGCGGAGAGAAAAAAAGCGAGCGCTGGCGGAGGCCCGCCGAGAAGAGTCGAGGTAGACAGCATGATAATTTGATGAGCGAGAACAAACAGTGCTGGGTTCTGAGAGGGGAAAAAAAAAAGACAATTTTGTATTTTCCAAAACTAGCGTAATCCACAAAGAACAAGCAGTAATGGTAGAAAAGATGACAGCTCCTGTTCTCCAGAAGCTGGAATAGCTGGGTCACGAACTGTCGTCAGCGACTGTCACTCCTGGATGTCGTTAGCTTACAGCTGGCATGTCTTACGGGAAACGTGCGTAGGGTTTTGGATGCTTCACCTGACAAGGGGCTTTTAAATCAAGGCAGAGTCGCAGGTACTTTATTATTCATTGGCCAATAAATTATTCAGAGCGGCGTCGACGTGCACATTGTCTGTGGTGTAATTACCGGCGTGCTGAAAAACAGCCACTTTCCATTTGCGTTGACGCACGACGGCCCCCGTTTCTTGTCGACGTCTCTATCGTAGCAGAACGGGTCACTAGTCCACTCCAGTCGTAGTCCCCTCACTCGCTATTTTACGCTCGAACGCACCCTGAATAACTGTGTGTGGGTGTGCGTTCAATCACTCTGTAATTTAATTTAATTGATTTGCTGTTACAGTGGCCTTGTGACGAATTGGGTTAGCTTCACTTTACCTGCAATCACTGTTCACTATAGCTTGCTAGGAGCATGTGTGCATTCACCACAGTTCACCTAAAAACACTGCAAGAGGGTATTTACCCACAATGCAATGTGCTCAGCTTGATTCGCATTTCCAGGAAGTGATATCAGCTGTCGTAATCTCTTTCTTGACTCTTGACCGGACTGTCAAAATGTAAGCCTGTGCCCAAAAAGGCTAAATGCTAATCGTGGTTTTCTTTTTTCTTAGCTCCACCCAGATTCACGAAAGTACCCGTCGACATGATCGGCGTCTCCGGAGGTGTCGTATCCTTCGTATGCCAAGCCACAGGTGACCCCAAGCCAAGAGTAACCTGGAATAAGAAAGGAAAGAGGGTGAACTCTCAACGCATTGAGGTGAGACTTAGCGTGCTAGCGCTTCTGTGGCGTTTCTCACTAAATGCCATCAAAAAGACATCTGGAACTGTTTTTAGCTTCAATCTCGAGTGTTTACATAGCGTACATATCTTAGCTTCTGTGGGTTTTAGCGTAAGTCTTATATTCCTTTCTTGTTTGCTGTGTTCTTTTGTCATAACACAGCTGGCAGCTGTAGTGTTGATCAATGTTTAGTGTGTCTTAATTAAAACTAGCTCCGCATTTAACCACGCTGTCACTATTCAACAAAGATGAAAAACTTCCCTCAAAAAAAAAAAACATCAACATAAAAACACGTTGGTGGTTGGCGCGAACCCAAGAGTATGCTCGAATTATCATCTTGGTTGCATTTAAAAGTCATTTCGTGAGGGGTTTGAATTAATTCGTTCCCCCCGAAGGCTTTGCTTTGATATTGATCTACGCACGCTTAGGACAGTGTGCCATCACCAGGCTGCTTCTCATTATCGTAGCCTTGAAAACTCACCCCCCGAAAAACCGAAGAGAGTTTTGCCACTGGCTTACAAAGAGCCTCGTTCCTCTTTGTCATTCCCTATTGATTCGAGCGACTGTTTCGCTACAATGACATCAAATGCGAAGGCACCGCAGGAGCCTAATTAACTCTCTCGCATAATTTGAGCTCACAGCAACATCTAGACGTTACAGGACATTTTGCTGCCTTAAAATAACACAACAATTTTTTTGTCAAAATTAATTGATGTAAACATGAAAAGGGTTAGGGGTGAGGGTCAAAAGTTGAGGATGCGGATTGATCAATCCAAAACTTTCAGCAGGGAAGTTACAAGACCATTCCCCCAAGAGTAGGGGTGCTCAAACTGGTGTCCTGCAGAGTTTAGCTACAACTTACCTCAACACACCTGCCTGGAAGTTTCTAGTATGCCTAGTAAGAGCTTGATTAGCTGGTTCAAGTGTGTCTAATTGAGGTCGGAGGACACCAGCCCTCCAGGACCAAGTTTGAGCACCCCTGCCCTAGAGCAACTAGGAATCGAGTGTCTTGCTCTCGAGGCACTTGGGATCGTCATTTTCCAATTCTGGGACTGAATTCAATGTCTTTGTATCTTCAGGCCAAATGTTGAACCACCAGGCAACTGCTATTGATGTTTTACAATGAAACATTTCAGTGTAATACACCGACTCGGTCTTTGTCCTCTCACACAGACAATAGAGTTTGACGAAGGTGCGGGAGCCGTCCTAAGGATCCAGCCTCTTCGGGCACCTCGAGACGAGAACATCTACGAGTGTGTGGCGGAGAACAGCGAAGGCGAAATCAGTGTCCAAGCTAAGCTGTCCATCATTAGAGGTAAGATCCAAGTCTTATGAGTTGACAATTGTTTTAAAGTCAGGGATTTCCAATCCTGTCCTGTGAAGTTCATCTGCCTGGAAATTTCTACTCTACAAAATCCATTACTGCATTAGTATGCTTTCAACAGGTACACCCTCTTACCTTATTTAGCCCTAAAAGGTGCACATTAGTACCCTAAATACCTTTTATAATGGTACAACTCCAGGTCGGCACCAACATATAGTGCAAATGCGCTCACGACGACCAGAGTTTGATTCCCGTCTCGAGGTCCTTTGATGTTCCCACTCCCCGCTCTTCTCCCAGTGCCTCTCAATAAAAAGGCATAAACAGCCCTTAAAAAAAAGGATACAACTCCAGTAGCAGCTTTTGGACCTTTTTTCTGATAGAGTGTGGTGATCCCGAAAAAACCTTGATTAGTTGGTTTGGGTGTGTTAAATTGGGGATGTAGGTGAACACTTCTTGAGTTGGATTGGATCCTACCGCCTCAAATTTGCATCCTCTTCCAATCCTCGGGACCCACCTCCCAGAATGTCTTCGATATGTCCCTATTCAACACTCTAAGATGTTTTAATTAGTGGAATCCCCAAGACTGGAGTTGAGAAACACTGCCCTGCAGGACTATCTCGGCAAACCGAGAAACTGACCAGGATTCTCTGATTAACTTGAACGTGACCCAATCTTACTGTCGCAGAACCTCTGTCGTCATCACCATCGAGTTATCCGTTTGTACCCCGCGCGCTGAGGTCTAGCCATCTGCCTTGTCAATGCCGAGCGCTGGAGCAGGCAGCTTGCGGGCTTCTTCCTGGGCCCGAACCCAAGCCGAGGGTTTTTGTAGGCAGCCCAGTTTTACATGAAAATCCTGGCTTTGGCAAGACCCATGCGGCTCAGGAAGGAACACAGGCGGTAGCACTAGGGGGAAAAAAACGGCTGCTCCCCCCTTCGCTCTCTCATCCCCATCTGCTGTGGGCCTGCATTTACATCGAGCCTTATCAGAAGAGCAAGCCCCGCACACACTCACACAAAGGACGACACATGTGTCCGCATGCTCCCGAAGGAGAGCGCCTCTGCTCCTGCATGCCTGCGCGGACATCAATCAAAATCAATTAAACCGTCCACCGTCGCAGCTGCAATTTGTGGTCTCGAGCGGGTTCTTCTTTCATTTTGTCCCTGGCCAACTTCTGAAGCTGGTGACTTCATTAAGTACCCAGTCACCTTGCCGTCTTCAGGGTGTGTCCACCCGCCTGCGGCAGAGAAAACACAGGAAGGCTTTGCTGTAAATCTGCCGGTGCTCTTTCCAGGGGCTTAGGTTTGTTTTTAGCTGCCTTCTGGCTGCCCACAAGAGCGGTGAGCAGAATGCTTAAGATGTGCCATCTGCTTTTCCACCGTGTCGCAAAGTCCTCTGAGAGTCCTTGGAGGAGTCTCGGAGAAAATCGAGGCAAAGACACCTGCAGCCGTCGCTGCTTTGCCTCCGTGGGTCGAACCCCCGCCTCCCCTCCTCCGCTTTCTTCTCTTGTAGCCTCGCTGTTTTTCTCTTCAATCTGACCCTGGCTTTCAGCCCTTCTTGGCAGTCTTGTCCACCAGCGACCCAGAGCTAGCACTTCATAGAATCCAACACCAACAGCAGCCCAGGTTTTGCCATCTGCTCGCTTCCTGCGAGGTGTCAGACGCTCGCACGCTTCTTTACACATTCAGGTGTGTCTGGCCTTAGCTTGCCCCTGGTCATGCTGTGAGAACTCTGGGTTCAGAGTGCTGGCCAACAAAAGATCAGAGCGGGAACGCTGGACCGCACAGCCACGGGTTTGGCATCGTGCAACCTGAAATCCGAAGGTGTCAGACCACCTTCCCGAAACATTAGCTTTTTTCCAAAACCTTCTGTTTTTTAGTCAGCGTCATAGGCTAACTCCAGATGTGAAGGCTTTTGCACAAGTTGGCTAGTTTTAGCAGCAGCGCAGGCTATATTTTGTGCTCAGTGGGGAAAAAAAGTCCATCCAAGATAGCAAATGAGTGGATTGATAAAACAGAAAAATACTAGGTTTAGGGTTACAAGTGCACTATTTTACAGAATGTGTTTTTGTACTGGGTATTTTAAAGCTTTTTAAAGTGTTGTGCTGTTAGCTTAGCAACATGTTAGTGAAAAAACTTTGGTTTAAGGTTAGGTTTAAGGCTGAAAGTGCACTATTTAAGCTAATAGTTGTGTATGCTATGGATTTTGATGCTTATTGGAGGGTTGTGCTGTTAGCTTAGCAATGTGTTAGCATGAAACTCTGGTCATCTTTTGTGGATGGATAAAATTGGTGCATAGCAGTTAGGCATAGCGTTACAATGCAATATTTTAGCTAATATTTGTTATGTATTTTTGTGTTTATCAGAGTGTTGTGCTGTTAGCTTAGCAACCTTTTAGTGAAAAGCTGTGAATCTGTTGTGGATCAATAAAACTGATAAAAAATGTTACAGGTTACAAGGGTTACAGGTGCACCATTTTAATATGTTGGTTTACTGGGTATTTTTAAGCTTATTAGAGTGTTGTGCTGTTAGCTTAGCAACATGTTAACATGAAACTCTTGGAATCTGTTGTGGACTGATAAAATCATTACAAAAAAGTTGGTTTAAGGCTATAAGTGTGCTCTTTAAGCTAATATTTGTGTGTGGTATGTATTTTGATCCTTTTTCGAGGGTTGTGCTGTTAGCTCGGCAACATGTTAGCAAGAAACTCTTGCAATGTCTTGTGGATCAATACAATTGATGGAAAGTAGTTAGGTTTAGGGTTACAAGTGCACTATTTTACCTCATAACTGTGTGCTGTGCATTTTGATGCTTATTAGAGTATTGTGCTGTTAGCTTAGCAACATGCTAACAGGAAACTTGTATTTTGTGAATGGATACAATTGATGCAAAGTAGATTTAGGGTTACAAGTGCACTATTTTACCTCATAATTGTGTGCGCTATACATTTTCATGCTTATTAGAGTGTTGTGCTGTTAGCTTAGCAACATGTTAACATGAAACTCTTGTCATCTTTTGTGGATGGATAAAACTGATGCAAAGCAGTTAGGTTTAGGGTTACAAGTACACTATTTAGCCTATTTATGCTTATTAGAGTGTTGTGGTGTTAGCTTAGCAACATGCTAACATGAAACTCTTGTAATGTTTTGTGGATTGATAAAATTGATGCAAAGTAATTAGGATTAGGGTTACAAGTGCACTATTTTACCTCATAATTGTGTGTGCTGTGCATTTTGATGCTTATTAGAGTATTGTGCTGTTAGCTTAGCAACATGCTAACAGAAATCTCTTGTATTATTTTGTAGATGGATTAAATTGGTGCAAAGTAGGTTTAGGGTTGCAGGTGAACTATTTTACCTCATAATTGTGTGTGCTATGTATTTTGATACTTATTAAAGTGTTGTGCTGTTAGCTTAGCAACATGCCGACAGGAAACTCTTGTAGCATTTTGTGGATGGGTAAAATTGATGCATAGTAAGTTTTAGGGTTCCATGTGCACTTTTTACCTAATACGTGCAGGTGCTTATTAGGGAGTTGTGCTGTTAGCATAGCAACATGCTAATGGGAAACTCAAGGGTTGGATCTCTTGTGTGAATAGCTCCGTTTGAGTTGTTGCGTATGAAAAATGCCCTACATCAGTGCTTTATTAGAAGGCAGAAGCCTAAGTAGACAGTATTCTTATCTTTTTGTCAGTTTTCCTTGCTTGCTTCACCTCTTCTCATCTCTAATCTCATCCTTTACTTCCAGAGTTCGCGCTGTGACCCTTCCTCCTTCAAACTCTGGGCGCAGGAACTCGTTAGCACTGCAGCTCGCCAGAGAGGATGATCTCACCGCAGCCCGTGCCCGTTTGATCAGACGCGTTTAATTGGCTGCTACCCTGCAGGACGAGCCACGTTTGTTCTGTCACTCCTCGCGCCATTTTAATTGGACTGCTCTGACCCCGTAGTTCGCCGCCGAGCCCCTTTTATTAGCCATTTTTTAATCACAGCTTTCGTGCTGCCATTTCCAAATTCGTCCATGTCTCGTTTGTCCCACTCGAGTGCAGTTTGAGGAATCCTAATGTCACTTTTCTCTCTCACGTCTGGTTCGAAGTGTCACTGCCTCTGATCAGAGACACTCAGCACTTTGTGGATCCTCACAGCCGAATTCGATTCATGACTCATCCATTCTGAAATCTCGTCGTCTCACTCTAGATTTGATACGGGCTGCTGTGCAGAAATCAGCTCAGTCTATACCAGCGTCTCACTCCTCTGTCTCCTCACTCCTCTGTCTCTGTGTCTCACTCCTCTGTCTCTGTGTCTTACTCCTCTGTCGTCCATCTCTGTTCCTTCTCCTACAGCTCTTTCTTCCTTTCTGCAAGTCCCCCCCCCGTCACGTTCCCTTTTCCAATGACATTTACTTGCATAATTTTAATTAATAAATTGACAAGTATTCAAAATATTTATATTTATTTTATTGCATTTCAGTTTATTGAATTTATATAATAATAACAATAATAATAATAATTTATAACAATTTATCGTAAATTACACAACGATTGAAAATATTTGAAATATTTCTATTTATTTTTATTTAATTTATGTAATCAATTAACTAATAAATAATAATAATAATAATAATAATAAAAATATAAATTAATTTAATAATAGTAAATATTATAATAATAATAGTTACTAGCATATAAAAATAATATATAAATGTAAATAAAATAACTCCCTTTTTCCCTGACATTGAATTACATCATTTTTATTAGTAGTAGTAGTAGTATTGGATTTATATAATATATAATTAATATATAAATAAAATAACTATTGTTATTATTATTATTATTATTATTATTAATAAAATAATAATAATAATAATAATAATCATAATTTATACATTTAATTAATATATATATTATTAATATACATTATTAATTAATATATATTATAATATATATTATTGAATTTAATTGAATTTCAGTTTATTGAATTTATATGATAATAATAATAATTTATAGTAAATTACGCAACGATTGACAAATTTTTTATTACATTTCAATTTATTGAATTTATTTAATAATAATAATAATAATAATTTATAGTAAATTACGCAACGATTGACAAATATTTTATTGCATTTCAATTTATGGAATTTATGTAGTAGTAGTAGTAATAATAATAATAATAATAGTAATAATAATATAAAAATCTAACTTAATTTTAAAATATTAAAAATATAATAATAATAATAATAGTTCTAATATTTATATAAATAATATATAAATATAAATAAAATAACTCCCTTTTTTCACTGACATTGAAATACATCATTTTAATTATTATTATTATTATTATTATTGAATTTATATGATAATATTTAATTAATATATTGATAAAATAACTCATTTTTCATTGACATTTGATTACATCATTTTAATAATAATAATAATGAATAATGAATTTCTATAATGATAAATTAAATGATAAAATTAATATATAGATGTAAAGAAAATAACTGTGGCATCAAAAGTAGTTTAAAATAACATAAAGATGCTGAATCAATCTACTTCAGGTATTGTGGTCCACTTATGAGAGTGTTTGGCCGTTTTCATAACTTCATTACAGTGCAAAAGGGTTAAACGTCTCTCCACACACCTGATAAACCGCAGCACTGAATGCCCAGCCCAAGGGGATTGTGGGTATTAGCCTCAGTGTGCTCTTGAGTGATTTGGAGTAAAAGAGCATAGCTCATTAGCGCTCCCGCTGTTCTCCGGCGGAAATTGGCGCGTCCAGCGGTGAAAAGTGCGTCATAAAACATCAGTGCGCCGGAGGCCGCGGACACAGGCCGCGACTTACACAGTGTGTGTCTGCTATCAAGAGCCGAGCTTGCGGTTATGTCCTTTCCTGTGTTAGTGTCCGGTTTCCCGCTCTTTAAGGTCCTGCAAACCCCGGCCGTCTATTGATCGTCCTCTCCGAATAATCTCTCCGTCTTCGGCTGATCCGCGTTCGCTCAATATGAGCCGGTAATTAGCACTGGCCTGTGTTAGAGGGCCACATGGAGTCCAGTTACACACTAGCGCGTCTTCACGTTGTGTTTTGGAGTTGATTTTTACCTGTGTTTGGGTAATATGCATATTGAACTGAAAAAACATAGGGTGTAATGGGTGTTTACGTCTTCCTCTGAAGTGATTGGACTTTCTCAGTGTTTTATCTCTCAGTTGTGTTGGTAATGAAGATCAGACAGACGACAGCGACTGGATTAGATCCGTGTTTCTCGCGTGCAGCTGTATTTGCCCACTGCATCATGACTATCCGCTTCTCATAAACAAAAGCAATTCCCATCTGCGCTCAGCTGCTCCCCGGTGCATAATGCGTTTGTTTAGCCGCGTTAAGAGCTGCTGAAATGCATGGAGTCTGTCGCCGGTGTATTCGCACAATCCATTATCGGCAGTTTCCTGTAAAAGCGCGAGAGAGTCGTTTGGTATCTATATAGCCTTCCTGCTTTGGGACTCAATCTCACGCTTTCTGTTTGGTTAAAAATAGTAAATATAAAAATATATCTATAAATACATGTAAAACTATAAAAATGTACATTTTTAATGTTTATTCATGTATTTATTTATTTGTGAAAATGTACATATAGTTTATTATTAATTTATTTATTAAAATACAAAATGTTTCTTTATATATTTCTATTTAAAATATTTCATTTTAAATATTTTTTTTTATATTTTAAATAAATGTAATATTTTATTTAATATTTATTTAATATATAATATTACTTAACATATTGTAAATATGATTTATTTATGCATTTATTTATTTATTTATTTATTCATTCATTCATTACATGGTCATGCTGAATGTAACAAAAATATTTACATTTTAAATATATTAAATATTTAAAAATTTAAATAGAATTTTAAATATATTAAATATTTAGTAGTTTAATAATATGTATTTAAAATAGAGATATAAAGATATAAAATATATAAAAATGTAGAAATGAGTAAACATACTCATTTATTTGTTCATACATATTTATTTTAAGAAAGGCACATCATTTTAGTACATATAAGTGCTAAAAATAAGTATGTATAAAAAATGTAAATATATTTTTAAATATAGTATTTAATATTTAATAGTTTATTAATATTTATATAACTGAGATATAAGAATGTAGAAATTAAAAATATTTATTCATACAATTAATTATTTTTAAGAAAAGTACATCATTTTTTAAAATTACATATTTATTGTAAATATGAATGATAAACATGAAGGAACTTATTTATGTATTTATTTGCAATAATATTTAAAATATATTTGCAAAAATGTCCATGGTAAAAGTCTGTTTGTTTGTTTGTTTATTTATTTATTTATTTATTTGCTATCTTTCAATTTCTTTATTTGTGATGAACATAGGAAAAATATTAAGACATTTCCTTTGTTTTTGTTTTTTTTTTAATTGTCATTTTTGTATGCAGCGTCTCTTTATATAGCCTCCCTGCTCTGGGACTCGATCTCACTCTGTTCTCGCCGACGACTCGTGTTTACGCTGCCGCTAATGATGACACACTGCTCACTTCCTGTTTGTTGTGGGGAGATAATTGACAGTGGTGGAAATGGGGTTCACATGCTTCAAACTTCCCCCATCCGGCTGCGAGATCACGGCGACGTTTGATCCTCGGCACCGCTGTCAATCAGACGTTTGCGTGACGCGCGATTGTTTACGGCGCTGATGAGGTCGCTTAAGGAGCACCTCGAGGAACCGCGCCGCTCGGGGCTTTCGGGACGGAAGAGGAAGCGAGAGTTTATGTCTGCTTTGATCCTGTGAACCTGTGAGCCGTAATCAGGCCTGATTGGCCACGGGGAGCGACGGGACGGAGAACAGCATCAAACGCCCGTCTCTGGAGCGGATCGGAACAGAAACTTTCACTGTTTTGCTCGAGATGGGGAGTCCTGGGGGAGATGATGGAGAGTCACTAAGGTCGGTTTCCGTCCTTCAGGCCATTTTCAGAGACGGAAATAGTCAAGTTCATCCACATTTGTTGCTCTCAACTTCTGCTTTCGAAGATCTAGTTCTTCTTTTGGACGCTGTGAGGTTGTTGTTTCTCTGTCATGCAGAGTGACAAGAGGTTAAAAAGCATAAAATGTCTTAAATTCGTTATTTCTTTATTTTTGTAGTGCATTGTATTTTTTATTTATATTTTATGAATTTTGTATAAAACAATTTATATAAAAACAAACAAAAATACTAAATGTACATGTAGAGAAAAAGAGATTTTTTATTTGTTTATTTTGAAATTCATATTTTTGTAAATATGCTAAAAGCACAATGCTAAAATGCAGAAAACATTTAGGAACTACAAATATTTTACTTATTTATTTATTTTACATTTATTTGTATTATTTTAAATTTTTTATGTTTTATTTTATTTTATTTTTTATAACATGTAGATTTATTTATTTTTAAGTACATATTTTTTGTAAATATGCTAGAAGTACAAGTAGGAAAAAACATTTGCAATGCACAAATATATTTATTTTTACGTTTATGTTTTATGTATATGTAGGGGAAAACATTTAGAATTTATTTATTTATTAATTTTTACATTATTTATGTTTCATATTTTATTTTTTTAAAAAACGAACAAAAAGTACACTTAGAAAAACATAGAAATTACAAATATTTCATTTATTTATTTATTTTACTGTTTGTATTATTTTTCATTTTTATGTTTTGTTTTGTTTTATTATATTTAAAAATGAACAAACAAAAACTATACTTAATGTACGTGTAGGGAAAAACATTAAGAATTTATTTATTTATTTTTACATTTTTATTTATTTAGGTTTTGTTTTTTATTTATTTAAAAACAAACAAAAATACTTAATGTAAATGTGTAAAGATTTTTTTTTTTTTTAACATATTTGTAAATATGTTAAAAGTAAATTTAGACTTTTTTTAACTTTAAAAAAAAAAGAATTTACAAATAATTTTAGTTACTTCCAAAAATTTATTTTATTTTATTTTTTGTTTTATTTTATTTTATTTTATTTTATTTTAACCTGTGCATGTATTTAAATGAATATACTATGTAAGGGAAAAACATCTTCTTAATGACCATATATTAATTTATTTACAATACTTTTTTGTAAAAATGCTTAATGTAGATATTTTTATCATATTAAATATTTTTTAATTAAAGAGAAATTTATGTAGTTATTTATTTATTTTGATTATTTATAGCTTTTGCCATGTAAAAATGTCTGTGGGCTTTTAATAGTGATTTATATCATTCATCCTGACCATGTGTTTTTCAATATTTCTGCATTATTTTATCATTCTGCTCCTCTATGTTAAAGACTGTCTCCTGCAGCGCAGCATGTGAATGTTCTCCGGCCGGTGTCTGACTCGATTACTGATTTAGCCGGGCCGAACTACACCGAGCAGCAGCAGCTGTTAATATTTAAAGTCGAGCGCGTCTGAAAGGGCATCTCTCTCTCTCTCTCTCTCTCTCTCTCTCTCACGCTGCCATTCATGCAAAACCATCGTCTGCTCCCTCCAGCACTCAGGTTTGCATCTCTAACTCAGCTGAATGCGCTTGTGAGCGCCGGGATCCTCACGTCAAGTAGTCAGACGGACGGATGAGTCACCGAAAACTTACTTCGGATGCTTGTTTACTCCACTCCGGTGTCTGTCAGACTCTTTGTTCGGTGTTTTGCGCCAGAGTTTCACTTCCATGAGTCCCGGCGCCTCCCGAGCCGCGTTTGCAATTAAGTGCAATAATAAAAATGGCTCCATTGAGGCGTTTTTCCATTTGCCCTCCCCAAAAAAGCCTCCTGTCGGGCCATTTAGTCTGTGGATGCTGTAATTAGATGCTCGGCTAAAAGCGCACCGAATACAAAGCTTTTGCGACGTCACGCTGCGGCGTTTGGTCTTGTATTTACAGTCTTACAGCAGGTATTTTTTGTCAGTTTTGCTGTAGTGTGTTTTTCTTTATCAGATTTTTAAATTTCTTTGTTTTTTAATTAATTTGTTTAATTTATTTTAAGTTCTAAATGACCTTTTATTTATTTAGGAATTAAAAAATTATTTGTATTATTTTCCAGTCCATATTATTTTGCGAATATGCTTGATGTTCATGTAGGAAAAGCATTTAAAAAAATATCTTCAAGTTATTTAGTGTTAAAAATATATATTTTTATTGATTGATTGATTGATTGATTTTGTAAATGTGTACATATTAAAACATTTTAAAATACTTTATATTTAAATAACATTTTTGAAAATAATACAGATTTATATAACATGACATTATGTATTATTTAAAAAAAAATATATATATATATATATATATATATATATATAATATTAATATAAATTAATATTTATTTAAAATTTTGTAAATATATATGTAAGCATATGCATTTAGAAAAAAACATTTAGAAATATCAATAAAATAATTAATAAAAATATTTTTTTAAGAAAACTACATTATTCCAAATGTACTTTAAATTAATAGCAAATTAATTTAATAAATTAATTTAATTTAAAATACATAATGCAAAAATGTCCCTGGTAACAGTTTTATATATTTAAATAAGTTAAGAGGTTATGTAAAAACCATTTACATACAATTTATTTATTTATACATTTATTGTTTGTTTAACATTTTACTGTAAATAACTAAAATAAAAATATTTGTAAAAAAATGTTTTGTTTTTTTTCCCTAAATGTACAATAAGCATAGCTTATAAATAAATAAATAAATAAATAATCACAATTTAATCTAGGGTTTTATATAGATTTTTTTTTTTTTTTTTTTTTTATAAAGGTGCTTTATACATATAATAAACAAACAAACTAACAAACAGGTAACATGTTTAAGGTACATTTGCCAAAATTGTCAGGGAATGAAAATAACATTTACATATATATATAATAGCAGAATATAATATAATCAATGTACATGTTTAAAAAAAAAAAAAAAAGTTTATTTTTATTAGTTTTTTAGTGTAAAAATCTTTTTGTGAATATGCTTGCATATACAATATATGTAATCATGTACATTTAGAAAAAAAACATTTAGAAATATAAATAAAATGATAAAAAAATATCGTATTTAAGAAAGCTGCATTATTCTAAATGTATTTAATGTGCATGTAAAAAATAGCATTTAATCTTTAAATGTATTTAATCTTATTAATCTTATTACATGCAAATAGCATGAAAATACTACATATAAAATTGTACATTTGGAGATTTTTTTTTTTAATTTAAAAAATATTTTTATTTTAGATATTTACTATAAACCTTTAAACAAATAACAAATGAGTAAATAAAATCAACTGTACTATTTATTTAAAATATATATGCGAAAAATTTCCTTCTTAACATTCCCTATACATTTTTTTTTTTTCTTATTGAAGTACAGTTTTAGCTTTTTTTGATTCATTTGACGGTTAGATTGTTGTTTTATGAGCAGAGCTGTTTGTGTTTTTTAGCAGAAAGTGTTTCCCTTCCCTCTCATCTACAATGGCATTATCAGTGTATTGCCTTTCAACGTCTCATTTATCAGGGCCTTATTTTGAAGAAAACCACAGTGGTACATTCAGGGTTTGCGCTTGACTTAATTTACACGAAGACGTCCCGTTACGCATTACTAATGTCGGCGATTGAAGCGAACGGGAGCAGGAAATGGCTCCGGGAATGGAAATGGCTTCATTGACATTGTGCTCGGCGTTTGTAGTGGCCTAATGGTCTTCCGGAGCAAATAAATAAACACAGGAAGGCTGCTTCCAGGCTCAATCCAGGGCTGATGATACTATACTATCCGGGCTCTTGGTCACCCAAACGTGGCATCAAAGCAACAGCGAGATCTCAGACGGGGAGGTAGTTAACGGGCCTCTTGTCAGTGTCGCTGAGCGCATCCATCTCTGTCAGTCTCGCTGCTCGTCTCGCTCGTCTCTCCGCCTCCCTCAGGCCCCCCTGATCCGATCCGGCGCGTCCCGCTCCACCTCCTCAGGTACTGATAAGTCAGCGTGACAGAAACAGCTGGACTCGGTCATCAGCCAGACGCTCTGCGCACAAACATCGCCGCACGCCGCTGCCTAATTGTACAGTGTCCGACCGAGCCGTGCGATGGTAGCTTTATCAAAGCCCAACGGGGGGCGCCTGTGGGTAACGGGGCATCTGTACACACCGATGATCCACCAGTAAACACATCTCACAACAATCAGTGTCTGATCACTTACAGATGCCACGGCCTCGCAAGTTACTTTAAATGAATTTAATGTTCTGTTCTGCATTATATAATTGTTATTATATCATATTCTTTTGTATTAAACATTTGCCCTTAGTATTATACGTGATAATTGGGCTTAAATGCAGTATTATGTATCATATTAGGACTTATTTAGTATTGTGAGTTTATTTTTGTATCATATGTCATATTTGGGCTCATTTAGTATTTTATATGATATTTAGGCTTATAATTGATAATATGCATGATATCTTTCCTGATGCCGGGGTGGCTGGGGGCTTGGGCCCGTCAACGCTGCTTGAAGCTATATTTAATATTAAATAATATTTAATATTTTTGTCCTTTTTCTTAGTATTTAGACTAATATTTACTATTATGCATAATATTTGCATGTGCCCACTGTGCACTGTTTTTCTGATGACACCGGGGTGACGGTGACCCCGGGGCTTGGGCCCGTCATTTGTCTCATTATGCATTTAATATGATTATATTTGGGCTTTTATGTAGTATTTTGTATTTTTGGAGGGATTTGTGATAATATACATGACAGCTGAGCTCATATTTTGTATTTTACATCATATTAAGGCTTATTTAGTATTATATATGATATTTGAGTTTACTTTTGTATAATATGTAATATTTGGGCGCATTTAGTATTTTATATGATATTTAGGCTTATATTTGTCATTATGCATGATGTTTTTCCTGATGCCACCGGAGTGCGGGTGATGCTGGGGGCTTGGGCCCGTCATCGCTGCTTGAAGCTGTATTTAATATTAAATATATTTATTCTTCTTTTTATTATTGTACATCATATTTGGGCATATAATTGGTATGTTATACCCAGCAGTGCAAGCGAACGGCTTGGGCCCATTTACTAAAAGTACTACTAAACACTAAAGGTGTTATACGTCATATTTGGGATCTTTATTGGTATGTTAAATGCTATTTAGTCACGTTTAGTATTTTCTGTGATATTTAAGCTTATGTTTGGTATTTGATGATATTTTGGGTTTTGTTTAGCATTTTTATGATTTTTGGATTTCTTTTGTATTAAACATGATGTTTTCTCTTATTTTTAGTATTATACATGATAATTAGGTTCATATTAAGACTTATTATGCATATTATGCATTTAATATGCCCATTCATATTATACATGATAATTGAGCTCATATTTAATATCTTATATCATATTGAGACTTACTTAGTATTATACATGATATTTGAGTTTAGTTTTGTATCATATGTAATATTTGGACTCATTTAGTATTTTATATGATTTTTAGGCTTGTATTTGGCATTATGCATGATATTTTTCCTGATGCCACCGAGGTGGTGGTGACACGGGGGCTTGGGCCCGTCACTGCTGCTTGAAGCTGTATTTAATATTTTATTTATTTATTTATTTATTTATACAGTAGTCAAAATTTGAAGTGAATCAAAACCTTTCATCAAAGTTGTCCTAAAACGAAAACAACCTAAACCTGTTCTTGTTTTAGGACAACTTTGATGAACATTTTTGATCCACTTCAAATGTTGACTACTGTATATTTATATGTGTATATGATTATATTTTGGCTTTTATTTAGTAGGTTTCTTTTGTATTAAATGTTTGCTCTTATTCTTAGTATTATACATGATAATTGGGCTTATATATAGTATTTTGTATCATACTAAGGGTTATTTAGTACTATACAAGATATTTGAGTTTACTTTTATGTAATATGTAATATTTGGGCTCTTTTAGCATTTTAAATGAAATTTGGGCTTATAATTGGTAATATGCATGATATCTTTCCTAATGCCGGAGGCTTGGGCCTGTCATCACTGCCTGAAGCTATATTTCATATTAAATATATTTGTCTTTCTTTTTATTATTATACCTCACATTTAGGCTTATAATTAGTTTGTAATATGCTATTTAGTTACATATTGAGTATATTCAATGATATTTGGGCTTATGTTTGGTATTTTATTTGATGATATTTTGGGGTTTATTTAGTATTTTATATGATTCTTGGGTTTCTTTTGTATTAAACATGATGTTTGCTCTTATTTTTAGAATTATACATGAAAATTTGGTTTATATAAGACCTATTTAATATTATGCATGCTATTTAGGCTTATTTAATATTGTATGTTTTATTTTTGCTTATATTATTTTCATTTAATATGATTATAGTAATTGCACATTTTATATTTTTGGAGGGTTTCTTTTGTATTAAACATTTGCATTTATTCATATTATTATATGCAATAATTGGGCTTATATTTATTATTTTGTCTTATTAAGACTTGTTTAGTTTTATGCATGATATTTTGGTTTATTTTGTATTATATGTAATATTTGGGCTTCTATTTAGTATTTTATATGATATTTAGGCTTATCTTTAGTATTGTGCATGACATTTTGGTAGCATATTACAAACTAATTAGATGACATCTGTGCTTCTTTTTTATATTATACATGATAATTAGGCATAATATCTATCTATCTATCTATCTATCTATCTATCTATATATATATATATATATATATATATATATATCTTTATGTTGGCTTATATTTAGTGTTTTATGGGAAATTTGGGCTATTAGACTTATATTTGGTTTTATAAAAGGTAAAATCATACACTTGTGGCTTCAGGGTTTTTTTTATGCCTTTAGTAAAACACAAATCTACCAGCAGTAGCTGCGAATCTGTTGGGTCCTATTAGAACAGAGGCGATAATTAAGACTGGGGTTGTGAATTAGCATAATTTGTGTGAAATCCCGAGGTTTACTGATCCAGATGGAAATCTAGCAGTCAACACCACGTTTTTCTTTTTTTATTAAAAATGCTAATATAAAATAGCTCTGCTCCTGAAGAGCCCAGAAGAGTCGCCGCTGAGAAACTTTGCTAGTAAACTGTAGCAATAATAATAAATTGATTAAATTAATAATAAATGATTTCCTCATATGAAATGTTCAAGGCCTTAAATTCATCATTCTCTGCCTGCTCTACTTTAAGAAAATTCTTGAAATTGGGATGGTCAGAGACTGTGTCCTTGATCCTGTAGCGAAGTTAAGGCATACCAATTGGCGTGTACCGCTAGGCACGGTGCCGAGTGCAGAAGCTGGGCTGTGATAGTATATCTGGAGAGGCAGAAATGGGATTCACGCTCCTTAATGGAGCATTATGTGGTTCCGCCTCCACCCGGCAGCCCTCACTCTCTCTGCGCACCCAGTCCATTATTCGTTTCCCTGCACTCGTGTCCCTGTCTCCTGTGCAGCCGCGCATGCTGACGGCACAGTGTTTGACGTGACAGGCCAGCCGAACCCAAAGCACCGTGACCGGTGACTCTTCCAGACTTAATCAAGTGAGCGCACAAACTCTCGTGCACTTCCTGTTATGCAAATTGAGCTGTTTTTGGAGCAAATAAAAAAAAGGAAATAAAATTGACCACCTCTCAAATCCAAACAGCTGGGGCTACAGATTAGTTAAATGTCGTCTTAGTTCAGCGTTTGAGAATGCACGTCTTCCTCTTCCCGCCGTATGGTTTGTATCCCGTTTTTTCTCTCTTTGGCCCCAGCCGAGTTTCTCTGTAATATTAATGTGCTTCTAAAGCCATCTCTGGCTGTGGCGAGAGCTAATCAGTTAACCTGATTAAGGAACTGATGAAATTAAATCATTTCTGTAAGTGAAAATAATAAAATAGCCAATACTTGGGAGGATACGTCTGCGGAATTTGATGCCGCCCCTGAGACTTTTATCAGCAGGAAAGTGTTTGCTGGAGAGCGTTTTTTAAAAACGCACGCTTATCAAGGAATGCTTTGTGTAATTATGAAATGTGTCTCTGGTTGATAAAGCTGTTAACAAGAATGCCACGGTCCCAACAGAAGGCGGCAGTTGTGTATATATTACCTATTTATTTTGATGTACAAGCTGCAATAGCCATTTTACTTTTAATCTGCGATATGAAATATTACACCTGCACGGATAATGAGCTTCAGAGATCATCATAAATCAACTAAAACTCATTTGCTTATGGACACCCAGTGGCAAATGCTAGGTATCATACAAACCCAGTCTTAGCATTTGCCGTTTCGCTCTTTTATTTGTCACTACGGATGTATTCTAAAAGAAAGGTGCCAGTTGTGTATACGTTGCGTATTTATCAGCAACAGCCATTTCACTTTTAATCTGCAAGGATAATGAGCTTCAGAGATCATCACAAATCAATCAAAACTCATTTGCTTATTACCACGGATGCACGTCTGCAAATCCACTTGTGCTAAACTGACCGCTCAGGTTAAGAGGCTTTGCACCTGTCACTTGCGTAATGCCATTAAATCACAAGCTACAATTAAACGCAATTACAGATAATAACAGCGGGCGTAAAAGCCCATGTCAAAGCTAAAGGATTCGGGGTTTGGGGGTGAGGGGCGGAGGGTGAGGGATGACTTCAGTGCCCTGTTGAATCACTGAATGCGCAGCTGTTGGCTAAAGTGGCCGGTGCACTCAGCCTGCTACGCTGATCATCATAACAGCATCATTATCATCGCAGCTTAACAGCCTCTTAGTCAGGCCAGGGGCGGCCTTCAGTGTCGCCCAGATATAAACCCAGTATGAGGCCTGTAATTGCATTCCAGTTCTTATTTTAAGGAATTATGAGGTAGAATTAGCCTTCTGCAAAGTGCAGAGTAAAAAAAAAAGACCTCAGCTACCATTGAGCACTTGTAATCCATGGTGATGGAGATTGGAAAAAGCTGTGTTTTTGTCTAATGGGCAGCTATTTGAAAGCCTTTCAATTTTGGGGGGGTTAAGGGATGACACAAGGCTAGTGCTAGAGAGGTAGCAAAAACCTCATGCCCAGACCCCAAGCCTAACTGTAAATAGACTGGTTGTGACAATATCAAAAAGCTGTTGTGGAGAGAATAGCCATCTAATCATGTAATCAGTTTGGTGGGGAATGCTGGAGTTGTAACTCTAGGGCTTTTTCTACCATGAACGCAAGCCAGGCTGGACAGGGCTAAGGGCTCTTGGCGCGGATATGCATGCGCTACTGCCTGATTTCCTTCGTATTTTACCAGAGCAAGTGACCCTGAACCAATTTGAGCGTTGGAAAAGTACATCTGCAAGGCAAATTCTATTTCTAGCCCTTCTCCATTACTACTAGCCGAAGAGGACATCTCTACTTTGGAGTGCTTGCGGTGAGCCTTTCCTAGTGGATGATTCCGGGTCAGTTGTTGCATCCCGCTGACAATATAGACACTTTTTCCATTTGCATTCATATGCCCGCAGTCATTACCGGCGTGTATAAGCAGAGCTAGCACCATGACACCGGTATTATTGCAGCTCCTTTCTCGACCTCTTTCACCGACTCTATAATAGAAATCGCATTGCTTTGACATTTCTATCAGTGACGCTGTCAGTCGCCCACCACCAGTCCAAACTCCCCAGCACTTGCCGCCTTTAATTAAGCTCAAATCAAATTACTCATCTTGTGTTTAAGGCTTAATTTGTGTGCTTTGCACAAATCCTATTCTGGTGTCACGGCATGGATAATCCGGCCGTGGATCACATTTACAGTAAATGCAAAATGTTGTTCTCCAAAATGCTGTCTTTTCCCCCTAGCAGGAACTTTTAAACATCCCATCTCCGCTGGTTAATAATCGATAGGCAGACATAATGCTTCCCCAGCCAACACTGAATAATTGAACATGGAAATGAAAGGTCACAGCACAAAACATTGGCTCAAATCCTTTCTTTCAGTGTCAAGGCCCGTGTAAAAACAACAGTTTCCGGTACTTCTTGGGTTTCTTGTAATGTCATGAGCCTTGGCACACCTTTGCGACTCTCGAAGGGTTCGAAGGATGTGACCTTCACACTTAGAGCCTGACTAGTGCCCGTTGGCACGGGCTACGGTGTCTGATTTTCTTTGCCAGAATGTGAGTCATGCCAGGTCAAAGAAGTGGGAGGTTTCCCTCTGCCTTATCTGTCATTGTCTTTACAGCAGAACGAACAGCACGAAGGCTTGTGTTGGCCTACAACAGCAGGCATCAGCCACACTGGATTCTGTTGCAGAGCGAGGGGGTGAATTGTCAAAATCTATTGTGTGTTTGTATGTCACCTGTCTCTTCAAATTGCCTCAGTGCAGTAAACAGCTATGGAGGAACCGGGGGTGAAATGTCACCAGTGCTTGCCCCGATTAAACGGCTCTGTCGCTACTGATGTAGACTTGGATCCGTAGGACTCGAATGATATGTATGACGGTATGAGCAACAGCTCAGTGTGCTCTTTGCTATGATAATGTTTGATTATCCCTCAGCATTTCCCCTTAAGGGTCCCTGAAGAGAAATGGCTCCTAGCCAAACCCGACTTGGCTACTTGCTCATTCCAGGCCAAGTTGGTGCTTCCAGAAACTTGCTTTGTAGGAACTTTCGAGTAGGTTATTGACATATCCACTGTTCATCTCTAAACTTCTCTGAGTTTTCCCCAATAGAAGGCCTACTTGCTCATTCCAGGCCAAGTTGGTTCTTCCAGAAACTTGCCTAGTAGAAGTTACGTGCGGCCAAGTATGACATTTCACCTGTCCAAGTGCACACACACAATGGTGAACACACACCTGGGTAGCACCTGGCACTAGAGGTCTTTACGGGTCCACTTGGATCCGAAAACCAGAGGTCCGACCCGAGATCCAAGCAGGTTCGGGTCCAAAACATCTACGAGGCCCTCAGACACAGGTCGGTTTGGTGTTAGTGGCTTCGGGTCTTGGGTAATTAAACCCAAGGTCCCAAGGTCCATTTTTCTATCCTGGATGCGTAGCCTACCACTCACTTTTGCTCATGCAGGGGTTTTTTTGTGTGTGCAGAAGCCTTTCACCGGAGATGAGGTAGTTGCAGACAACACTAGCAAATCCATTACTTATAAGGCTGTCAGTTACATTTTTAGCAAACTATCACATTGATTTTTTTTTTTCTCACTGGTCATTATTGAGAGCCAAACTCAGAAACAACATGTATCCATCAAGCAGGCAAAATATTAAGTAATAATAAATAAGTAAATAATTAAATGAAAGTAATGGAGCAGTGGCCATATTAGTCAGCAGGATGCCGGGATTTTTCCTGACTGACTGCAGAGCTGCAGGCTTTGTATATGTCAATGCTGTTTACGTTTGGGTCCAATCTGGTTCAGAAATCACCTAAATGTCGAATTTGGGGCAATTTGGGTCAATACGGTCGAGTACGGATTTTAGGACCTGAGAAGACCTCTACCTGGCACTCGGGGAGTGATTGGGGGTTTGGTGTCTTGCTCAAGGGCATCTCAGTCATGGTTACTAAAGCTGGAAGAGAGCACTGTTTGTCGGTGCCGAAAGCCTTGTTGGCAGTGCGCCGACATACAGCGCCGTTGCGCAATGGGTGTCCCGAGTTCGAATCCCAGCATGAGGACCTTTACCGATCCCGCCCCAATAAAAAATAAAGGCTGGAAGGCCCAAAAAAGAGAGCACTGGTCATTCACACCCCCACAACAATTCCTGCCAGTACTGAGACTCAAACCTGCGACCTTCGGGTTACAAGTCAGACTCTCTGTTGTTTCAAGTACAATTTTGGGATATAATGGTTCACTGCTTGTCTGTAACTTAACTTCTTTATGTTCTTCCCTACAGAGGACCTGCTTCCTGTTGGCTTCCCCAACATCGACATGGGCCCGCAGCTAAAGGTGGTGGAGCGCACACGCACGGCTACCATGCTTTGCGCCGCGAGTGGTAACCCCGACCCGGAAATCACCTGGTTCAAAGACTTCCTTCCCATCGACCCCAGCACAAGTAACGGGCGAATCAAACAGCTCAGATCGGGTAAGACAAACGGATGCGCCTTAAGCTTTTTCTGCTAATATTCTTCTGCTCGTCCCACTGCTTCTGATTGTAGGTACCCAGCGCTCTTCCAAAACAACCACCCACCGAGTTAGCGCCATAAGTTGCTAGGGAAGCTGAAATGGAAAGATAATGACTTTTAATGAACTGTGTCAGAGGAGCTTAGTCCAGATTTTGTGGCAAGCGTATGATTAATGTCTGGTTTAGGCTAATGAAACTTTATTGAAAGACCCAGTAAAACAGTCTAATTATATATCTCATTAAGTCTAGCGCTCCAGTCGCCCCAAGGCCACCGTTGTGGGTCAGTGATTTGTCAGCAACAGAGAAAAGAAAAATCTATCGGGTTGCATTTGTTTCAGAGCTGTTGTGGGCTGCAGATACTCGGCTGGCAACCCTTGACCTGAACTCGCTTACCCAGAGTTCTCTTTCTCAGGATCCATCATGGCGTTTTCAAAACCGTTTCAGATTGTAGCAAAGTGGTTAGGCGGCGAGCGGCTACATCTGCTCTCGCTTATGCTAGACTCGAGTACTTTGTTTTGCGCCGCGTTAATGGACGACCCAGACTCGCCGAGGGGGTATCACAGGCCTCCGTAACGCCGTTGGCTGTGGTACAGGAACACAAATGCCTTTGCCTTCTCGAGTTGAGGACAAGAAGCAAGATTATTGTGCAGCCTTTTGGGCCTTACCCAAACAGTCGACCCTTTTAGCTTCCATTAGCGATGTCACTAGCCGCAAGGTTAGCGTTCATAGCTCATTTAGCAAGCTAATTTCTCTGCCCTGCTGACAGACGTACAGATTAATCAGACAAATTTAACGGATTTAGGGAATAGGGTGTATTAGCCTACAGTTTGACGGATCGAAGCAGCGCTAAAAGTTGCGACCTGTCCTCCCTCTGTCTGTGTTTTTGTCAGCGTGTGAGTGGGTCATACAATCTCTGTTGTCTTGTCTTGTCTCCGTTTCAACCTAAGCAGGTTTCTAGCGGCATTTCCGCATTCCGCATGCACAACATTGACTAGCCTTGATAATTAACATACTACTAATTAGACAAAGTAAATTCAGTATGCACAGCATACAGCGTGTACAAATTAGCTGTAATCATGGTCTTAATTCAATTTGTGTGTTAGTGAGTTATCTAAATGCTTTTAGTAGTATTTATTTGGTGCGTCTAATTGGTAATTAAATATGCCAACGTTTTCGAAATCCCTCACCATGTTAATGAATTTCTTAAGGCAATAATTGTTTTGCCAAGGGCAATTAGTTTGACTGTCTTCACGCACTATATATAAAACATAACCCTGATTCTAACTATACATAACGTAGTTTGATAACTGGTCAAGAACATGTTAATGTTTACATTGTATGAACCTGGAGATGTTCTTGACTGGTTCTGTGCGATCTAAGCTAGTCTCTAATATCAATAAACGTGCTCATAAACTCTGTGTTCAGTGTGACTAGCCATCTAACATCCTACAAAGGGATCTTCCCCACTAAACTCTATTGATTTCAGGGTGTGTGTGACTGCTGTGAACCCGAGCCTAAAATGTGCTGTTTTGTTCTTCCTTTCTGCTTCTTTTTCTGTTTATTATCATTTCCAGAAGCGATTGGTAAGTGTCTCAGCGAGTGCGCTAGCTTCCTCGTGTCCCTGAAGCAGATGGCATTTTAACTTGGTTTTAAAATGCATGTCCTACCCTCTCCTTTCCCTTTAACGTCTGTCTGTACCCTCCGTATTTCTTTTTTCTTCTCCTCGCCCACTAACATGAAACGTTTCCCTGTTTCTCTCAAGCTTTTGAGGATGACACACTGTAGAAAGCGCGCGTGCGTGCGGATTTACCAGTGTTCTCCATTCACATGCAGCTCTCGAGCTCTCCAGAGAATCGGCTCTCTGGCTTCGCCACGGCTCTCGCCGGCCACAAATATTCAGGAGCTTATAAAACAGAAGAATAACAGATTAGGGTTTCAGAAGCTCCGGCCAAGCGTTTGCGGTCGCGCTGTCGACCGCCGGACACACCCTCGCTCCGCGTGCCACCGAGAGCTCGTTCGGCTCCGTCACAATAACATATTTATCATCCGAGCACGAACCGCCGGGGCCTTGGAGCCTCACGGCCCAGACTGAGCTCCTGGAGAGCTGAAAGCAAACATCACCTGAGCGACGCCTTTGAACGTCCAACATACTCCATGTGCTTGACAGCTGAAGTCAACATGAAACGCGCTCAGAAGCGAATTCTACTTCTGTAATGTAGGGCAGCAGCTGGTTTTGTTCAGGGAATCGATTAGATTGTGAAAAGGGTGGCATTCGATACTTGATTGATGCTAGCCACCGTATATTACCAAGTTAAAATAAAATAAAAAAATATATTTATAAAATATACTACATAAATATTTTAACTTTAATAATAATTATGATTATTCAAATAGTTATATAATTTGTTTAAATTAATAATTTTATTATTATTATTTTAATAATGTTAGTAAAATAAAGTTACATTTATTCTTTTAAATATAGTACATAAATATTTGAACTATAATAATAATAATTATTATTATTATTATTATTATTATTATTGAAATATTTATATAATCTGTTTAAAAGAATAATGTTATTATTATTACTTCAATAATTAATAAAATAAAGTAAAAATATTAGTAAATTTAAAGTTATTCTTTTAAATATATGACAAATATTTGAACAATAATAATTATTATTATTATTATTGTTTTAGTATTAGTGAAATATAATTTTAAGTTGAAGTGTATGCACGAGAGAATTTATGTAAATATTATTACTTAATATTATTTTAAAATAGTGTAAGACATTAAGACACAAAATAATATAGACTTATATTTTTAAAGGAAAAATATATATTTAATACTAAATATAAGGCAAATATAAGGGAATTGTTTGAATGATAATAATAATAATAATAATAATAACTATTATTATTATTATTATTATTATTATTATTATTATTATTTAGTGAATAATACTTTGTAGTATTATTGTTAAATATAGTACATTTGTTTACATTTTAATGCTATAATTAAATATATTTGTAATTAAATTAAAGTAAATATGTATTAGATATATTTGTCTAATAATATCTTCTAATTAATATTAATTATGATAGTTCTGTAAGAATTTTTAGTTATATTTTATTATATTATATTCTATTATATTCTATTATATATTATTATATTCTAATTATTGTAGTTTAAATATGTTACATAAAATATTGCATATAAAAATTTTATATACATATATATATATATATATAATTATTATTATTATTATTATTATTATTATTATTTTATTATTAATATTATTATTTATTATTATTATTATTATTATTACAAATATATTAAGATATATTTTAATATTTTTCCATAGTTTTATTTTGCTGTTTTTAGTACTATTACTACATTTTTGTGTGATTATTAAAATATATCTTTAAGTAAGTTTTAGTAAAAGGCATTGTACATACTTTTTCATATTTAATTTAAAAATAGATATGTAATTAAAATATTAAATTACAATGTAAAATATTTAATGTAAATTTTATATAATTTTATCTATTTAATGCATATTTTATAAATGACCTTAATGACCTCAGGTTCAGCTGGTTTTAAGTGGGTTTTGTGCTGTATTTAGTCTGTAAGTCCAGCTTAGACTAGTTTAAGGAGTTTTTGAGTATGAAGATGTGCATTAAGAAAATAAAAGCATTTGATTTCAGCTCAGTTGTTGATCGCGTGTGCGTTCAAATCTCTTTGAGCGATTGCCTGAATATTTCCGTAGGAGGCCAGCGCTCGATCCTCCGTCCTGGAGGGATTTACGCTGATGAGAAAAAGGCCTGTCACCATCGACCACGGCCAAACCTCCTGCGTTCCTGTTCGTATCTCCGTCCCGAAGAGAAACTGATCTCTTTAGTTTCCAAAGCGGGGCCCGGAGCCATTTTTCTTGACGTGAAAACAAGATCTGAATAAGCCGGCCGTGGTGGTCCTCGGCCGTCTGATATATGCGTCCGCTCCTGCTGTAGGTAAAGAAATTAGCTCAGGCTGGACCCGCGAGAGATTAACGCACAACTTCCTGCTGCGCTCTGCACTTCCTGTGCATCTGATTGACTGTGAAGTTCAGAGTCACTGAGCTGGAGCTCTATAGGGGCGATATGGTGATTTCATTGAAGCTTCTTTAGGTCCGCGAGTCAGTTTTAGATTTATAAATGGAAAAAACATGAAGATCTCTGGGTAATTTGTTGAGTTTGTCAGCACTGGAAGTGTTGAAGCTACACGTTGAGCCAGTTTTCATGTTTGATGACTCCAGAAATTGTGAAAACGTAAAAAAAAAAAAAAAAAAACTAAGTTTTTATTGAGAATAATAATGTAGTGCATTTACAGCCTTAGTTAATTCGTCAAATTAATTATTTACATTTTTAAAAACTGTTATTGTAACAATGTATAATATGTTTTTATTTAAAATGTTTAAAGTTTTATTTATAATAAATATTATTATATATTTTTTAATATAATTTATATAGTAATTTAAATTATGTATTTTAATGTAAATATATGTAATAAATGTGTATGTTTTATGTTAGATGTCAAATATCAAATATTAATACAATTAACTATGTACTTTCTTTTAAGTTATATATCTAAGAAATTATTTGTCACATTATTTTATCGTTTTATAAATATTAAATATTTGATTGAAAGTAAAATATTTTAATATAAATGTAAATTATACGTAAATATACATGAATATAAATGTTATATATTTAAATTAATTGTTAACTTTAATTTTATTATTAAATAAATATTTAAATTAAGTTACTATATATTTAAGCACATATTTGTCAAAATTATTATATAATTACAGTTTTATTATATTATATATTCGATTTTAAAAATATATACAAATATTGTTATAACTGTAAAATGTTTAGTATAAATTTATAGAATAAAACGTGTATTAATATTCATATTAATTATATATTATAGATATGTATGTAAATATTTATTTTATAATAATTATTAATACATTTGTGTTACATTTTATTTGCTATTTTAATTATATATTTATTTTTTATTTATAGGTCAATAAAAACATTGAAGCGTATCTTAGCACATCAATTTTGTCAAATGTATTATATGATTAGTATTTTATGATTAAATAATATATTTTTATGATATTAAATATTGTATTAATTATATTTATATATATAATTTTTAATCAGTTACTACAAATGTATTATATATATTAGAAATATATATATATATATATATATATTCATTTAAATTATTATTATTATCATTATTATTATTATAGAATTTTTAGAAAAATAAAACAAATTAAATTTTATATAATTTATATTATTAATTATTTGATTTTTATAATTTATGAATAATTAAGTATTATTATAAATATACATATTTATTTTTCTTTGTACAGCCTAGCAAAATAATACAATAAAAATAAAACATTTAATAATCTACTATATCAATTAATAATTGATTTAATTAATGAAATTTAGATTTTTTTTTTAGTATTTTATTTAATGTATAATTTATTTAATACATGTATTATTATTATTACTATTATGATGATGATGATGATTATTATTATTATTATTTTAATATTCAATTTATAATAATAATGAATACACTTATGTTAGTGTTTGATAAGTATTTTAATGATATAATATTTTATTATTTTATTTACAAGTCAATAAAAAAGCTCAATAATGTACACTTCCAGTGTTGATGACTTTATAGTGTTGGTTTACATTATTTTGGTGGTCGTTTACGACCTTCTGTACATATTTCAACTTTTGGTTTAATCTCTGCTTGTGTTTTGATTATAATAATCTTTTTAATATATAGACAGTTTCGTGTTATTTGTCAGTGTCCGTCCGTCAGATCCTGAAGGGACATCTGTGCCTGGATGAGCCGTTTTTAAGGTCAGCTCGGCCTAAACGTGTGGCGCGGATCCCGATCGTGCTCTGAGCCGCGCAGATGGATGAAGACGCGGCCAGATTGTCTTACGCCCCCTTACAAAACACTTTTTCTTCCCTGAGAAAAGCTTCTGGAAGCTTCTTTGAGCGAACGGCTACACGTTTTTGCAGTCGCGACTCGATTTGTGACGTTTTGTGTGTTTGTGAACCTCTAACCTTTAACCTTTAACCCTAACCTGAGCTAACCAGTTCTTTCCAAACCCTAACCGTGACTTTGTCTCTAGCGGGAACAAAACAAGCTAATTCTGCTGCCTCGACGCCCCGATACTAACGACACACTGACGCTCCCCGATCCCCCCTCAACTCAGATAATACACACCAACTACTACAGATTAGACGTATTTTGCCTGCTTGTCAAAACGACGACAACATCGAGCCTCAAAATGCACTTTATTTGTGTTTTTATGGCCATTAGGAGGATCATTATAGTGTAAATACTAGATGAAAACACTTATTTACACCTGATTTATATCAGGTGTAAATCAGGCACAGCGTTATTACAGTAATTCTTTTCATTTCATTTAAATCATTTTTTTCTTTGATGTACATCCTGGCAAAAAAAAAAAAAAAAAAAAAAAAAAAATTCTATATAAATTGTTGATTAATTTTATTTTAGTTATCATTTATATTAAATTATTAATTCATTACTTATTATTATATAATTAATGCAGCTTAATAATATTATTATAAAAATTGCATAGTAAAGTACAAAAAAAACATTTTTAAAATGCATAGTTTCATTTAAAATTATTTTATTATAGTACTTATGAAAAAATATGAATTATTATTATTATTATTATTATTATTATTATTATTTCTTAATAAATGAACTTAAATACAAATAAAACGATAAATGGTTTTCTAATTCTATTTAGATGTATTTAAGTCATTTCTATTATTAATAATTGATTTTTAATGTATAACTTACAGAGTAATTAAGTGTTTTTATGTTTTTTTATATTATATATAATTTTTTTTATGTACAGCCTAGCAAAATGATAAAATATTTAATAATTTACTATATGAATTAACAATTTATATATATAGAGAGAGAGAGAGCGAGAGAGAGAGAGAGATAGATAAGCAAATAATAACAAATAATAATGTACTATATTAATTAATAATTGATTTTAATAAAGATTTTGTTCAATTTTAGTATTTTATATTTTATTTAATATATGATTTATGTAACATTATTATTATTATTATTATTATTATTATTATTATTATTATTATTTTTTTATAAAATTGTGAAACAAACTTAAAAAAATCAAATAAAACAAATGGTTTTAATTTTGTTTAAATGTAATTAAGTGTTTTCATGTTGTATGTGTGTGTCATTATTTATTAATTTATGAAGAGTATAATTTGTTTTCTGTGATGTACAGCCTAGAAAAATAATTAAGTACAATAATAAAATATTTTATAATGTACTGTATTTATTAATTAGTAATTCATTTTAATTTTATTTAAATTCTTTCTTGTATTTTAATTATTATTTTTGTATTTATTTACTAAACAATAAATAATGTATGTAATATACTAATATAGTAGTAGAAGTAGTATAGAAATTGCAGAATGCATTTAAAAATACAAATAAAACAATGTATAAAAATGTATACATTCATTTAATTTAAGATTAAATGTTATTATAGAATTTATGATTTTATTATTATATATTTGTATAATTGTTTTTAATATAGATTATATATTGCTCTTGGGAGGGTCATTAGTGCTCTTTTATTTGCACTCTATTTATTTTTTTATTGATTTATTTATTTAGTTTGATGGAGGCACTGTGTTTTTTCCAGTCCTGGCGTGTGTTTGTTGCGCAGGAATACAGTGTAAAACACACACTTGAGGAGTTAACATGAGTCTGATGGAGAGGCAGGCAAAATATCCTTCACGCTCACCGATGACCTTCACGCTGCTGCTGGACAAAGAGCTCAGAGAAACACAACATTTCAACACTCGAGATCTCAACAAATACACATACAGCTCCAGCCTGAGCTGCTTGGGGATAAACGTGATAAACATAGCAGTTTAGAAATTTAAAATATTTAAAAATGAAATTAATAAAAATAAAACATTTGTTTTAAAATGTATTATATAATGCATTTCTTTTTATTACATTTTAAATATATTTAAGTAATTATTATGGATTTTTTTTTTTTATTATTATTATTATTATTCATTGATTAATTTTTTTGCAATGTATCCTAGGAAAATTAAATAAAAAATAGAGAAATAATGCATTTCTTTTAATAATTCTATATATATATATATATATATATAAGTAATTATTATGGATAATAAATAAATTCATTTATTTATTTACTCATTCATTTTTTTTTTAATGTATTCTAGGAAAATTAAATAAAAATCTTAAAAATATAATGTGTTTTAATACATTTTTAAATATATTTAAGTAATTATTATGGAAATGTATTTTCTTTATTTATTTATTCATTCTTTCATTCATTTTTTGTGATATATCCTAGGAAAATGAAATAAAAAATATAGAAATATAATGCATTTCTTTTAATTAAATTTTTAAATATATATTTAAGTAATTATTATAGAAATGTATTTTATTTATTTATTTATTTATTTATTTATTCATTCATTTTTTTTGCGACGTGTCATGGGTAAATAAAAAAATGTTTATAGAAAATATATGTAATATATTATATATAATTTATAATGTATTATACAGTGTATGTTTATAATATAGAATTATATACATACATTATATAATATTCAATGTATAATATAATGCATTATATATAACATATAATGCATGTAATGTATAATGTATTATATTATATATAATGTATAATATATCATTTTCTGTTATTTATAGAATTTTTATATATATACTTTATATGTGTTTTTAAATTAGTTATAGAATTTAGATTATTAAATATTTTATATTTTTCGAAGATGTATTTAAATAACTGTGTTAAATAATAAAACATCAAATAATAAAATAAACAAAACTAAAAATGAATTAATAGTATTATTTTTATATATTTTTAACCATTTTTTATATTTAAGCTATTATTATTATTTGTGTTATTGCTATTATAATTTACGATTAATATTATTATTTATATTAATATCTTTTATTAAATAATCCAAACAGTTTTTAAATGAGCTTTCTCTATAAAACACAATGCTAAAATTGTCATAATTGTTAAAAAACGTTTTAAATATCTTATAAATCTTGTGGAAAGAGAACGAATCGCTTTAGCATCATTAACGTTTACAGCTAAATCAGCTGTTCTCAAGCATCTAGGAAGTAAAAAAGACTAGTAAAGGACTAGTAAAGCTCCACGTCCAGCACTGTGAGGTCTTTAACCTTTACTAAATCTGTGATGATGATGTTGTTGATCTCAAACTAAACTAACCAGTACATGAGGACAAACTCATAACCTGAACTGACATTTAACCGTCGACTAAACTGATGTGTGTTTCGTTTTGTGTCTTTTTCCAGAGAGTACGCCCATCCGAGGTAAGACATCACTATAAACACAACTAACCTTAACCTAACCACTAACTAATGACTCCAGACGAGCTCAAAGGGGACCGGCTGTCCTCCTCCTCTTCCTCTTCTTCCTCCAGCTTTCATAGTGTGTCAGTGTGAGTGTTTGTGTTGGTGTTTACGTGTGTTTAATGTCAGTGTTGGGAGTCAGACAGGTGTCGGGTTGCTGTTTACCTCCGTCTGTGACATTTGCGCTCGGGCCACGCGATTCACGCTAATGAGGACGCTGGCTAAACGTGACGCTGCTTTCCTTTCAGTCCTGATCTCATCTCCGGCGCTACGCAAACCTTCAGCAAATTCACCTGCGCTTTATCCGGCTCAGACGTGCGGTTTGGAGGTGATATCAGGGCTGACGTTCGGAGGAGTCGCTCCTGATGTAGATTCATGCTCATTTCATTAGATCTTGAGACTTTGTGATGTTTCTAACTTTAATAAAGTGCCTTTTTCCACAGTGAGCAGGTAGGTGAGCATCAAACTTTTGATTTCACATTCATATTGTGGGTGAACAAAGAGTTTCAAATGTTGATTTTGTCAAAAATTGTGTTTTTTTTTTTGCTCAGATGTTGGTCAGTTTTGTATGTTTTCGGGTGCATTGATCGAGATCGTTTACTTTCGTCTAAATGAGTTGAGTTAGTTTGCGATATCATGATATATAAAAGATTTAACATTCAGTAGTATCATTAGATCACAAGTGAACCTACATATGTTTTATGTACTTAATTTAATCGTAATATATACAATAATAGAAATGTATATATTTAAATTTCTATAATACACAATCATTGAAACAGTAAATAATGTTAATAATAAATATAAAAAAACCACACATTTAAGTAATTGTCAATCATAATAAATACATTTATATAATAATAAATAAAAAATAATAAAACTTAGCAAATAAATTCAAGATAATTTACATAAATAAAAATAAATAAATTTTAATAAATAAATAAAATGTAAATAAATAAATTCATATAATAAAAAATAAATAATAAAATCTAATAAATAAATGTAATAATACAATGATAATAACAATAATACAATTTAAATAAATAAATTTATGTATAAATAAATAACAATATCTAATAAACGTAAAAATGCAATTATTATATTAAAAATAATAATAATAATAAAATTTAAATAAACTTATATAATAAAAATAAATAATAAAACTTAATCAATACATTTAATAATACAGTAATAATAATAATAATAATAATAATAATAATAAAATTTAAATAAATACATTTATATTATAAAAAAAGTAAATAATAAAACTTAATAAATTTAATAATTATAATAATAATAATAATAATAATAATAAAATAAAATGTTATTTATATATTTTTATTAATAATAAAATACATTTTTAATTATAGAAATGTATATTATTTAATTGTAATTATTTTTCCCTGTATCCTAGTACACCAAATATAAATAAATATATAATAATATTTAATAATGTATTATAAAATAGGAAAAAAAAAGTATAGTATAAAATGGTTTATATACAATAATTAAAACTCTAAATACTGTAAATGAATAATAATAGTAATAATTTGTTCATATATATATATATATATATATATATATATATATACACACACAATAATATTCAATAATTACAATTGTAAATACTATAAATGAATAATAATAATAATAATAATAATAGTAATAATAATATAGTTGTACAGTATTGTACAATATAACATGTTTATGAAGAAAATTTATTTAACCTATTATAGTAATGTTTTTTTTTTTTTTTTAATTTTTTTTTTTTTTTTTTTTTGCCATGTATCCTAGGAAAAAATGACATTTTTGTAATGCATTTTGTATGCAATATGAATATTTACATTTTTATATCTTTAATAATTCATATTCAAATCAAAATAAAACTTATTTTTGATAGATTAATACTTTTGCTACTACATCAGTACAGCAGCTAGTAACAGCTCTTTCTTAGATTACACGCACCAGCATGCATATTTATAACGCACAAACGTGCCGCATTAATCATTTTGCTGCTCGCTAAACTGAACGTGACTTATAACGCAGCATTTGCATAATGGGATTAGTGATCCAAGACAGAGCTCTCGCCCAGGGCAGCTTCTGCAAACTCAGGCCCAGCCCGGGCTAAACGTGCCGGAGCAGGACAGTTACGCCGCGCTTTCAGGCTCCTAAGCGAAGCCAAATTACAGCGGGCATGCTCTGATTGGTTAGCGACTCGGTTTCGTGTTTGCGTGTGCGTAAATGTTATCTTAACTCATGCCAGGTCAGTCTGACAGTCGGAGAGGCCCGATGCGGAGCCGTCCAACGCGCTCGTGTCATTGGCGTCTTTATGTGAGCGCTGAGGGCCAACAGATGGAAGCTGACAACAATCGCATTACGTATCGCCCCCGTGATGACGCTCTCGCGTTTAATGACCTTGTGTGTGTCCGTACACAAGCGCGCTAGCCCTACAGTCAGTATACACCAGCTTTTTAAAGCTAAAGTCACATGTTTTGCACAGTTTTCTTTCTTTTTGCATAAAGTTAGAGGTTTGACATGAAATGTGAATAAAAAGTATAGGATATTTAGACTTACATAAATTATATATTGATTATAAGTATGTTGAATTTATAAAAGCATCCCTTAAAATTATATGCATTGTTGATTCTGTAGTAACTTTATCTTGTTTGGGGAATTTTTAGATATTTTTAATAGTAAAAAAAAAAAAAAACTTTTTTGTAGTATAGTCATTATCACTGAAATAAAACCATTATTTGGACATCTTTAATTCATTTTTGTTGGAGATTGTTTAACTTTTGGCAAATTAATCAAAAAATAAAAGTAAAAAAAAATTGGTCTAAATAAAAAAAAAATTAAATGGAAATAAAAATGTAATTCCCAGTTAAAATTATATCTAAAAATACATTACAAAGATCAATGTAATTACAGATAAAGGTGCAATTTATAAAAACATCCCTGTAAATATCCTATGAGGTGTTGTGTCTGTAGTAATGTATCTTATTTTAAAGATTTTTAGACAATTTAAAATAAGTAAAAACACATATTTTTGGCAGTTATAGTTAAAATAAAACCGATATTTGGACATTTAATTCAGTTTCATTGGAGATTGTTTTAACTTTTGGCATATTAATCAAAAAAATAAATTTATAAATGTATTTATTGTTATTTTTTTTTAGTCTAAATTAAAAAATAATAATAAAAAATGTCAGTTAAAAATATTTAAAAATACATTAAAAAGATATATTTTATAATTGCAGATAAAGATGCAATTTATAAAAACATCCTTGTAAATATCCTACGCAGTGTTGCTTCTGTAGTAACATATCTTATTTTAAAGATTTTTAGACAATTTAACTGAAAAAATGAGTCAAAACACATTTTTGGCAGTTACAGTTAAAATTAAACCGATATTTGGACATATTTAATTCAGTTTCATTTGAGATTGTTTGGCATATTATTCAAAAAATACATTTAAAAAGGTATTTTTAGTCTAAATAAAAAAAAAGCATTTTTTAAAAATGTCATTCCCAGTTAAAAATATTTAAAAATACATAAAGATAAACATAATTGCCGATAAAGGTGCAATTTATAAAAACATCCCTCTAATATCCTATCCGGTGTTGCTTCTGTTGTCATATATCTTGTTTTAGACATTTTTGGACAATTTAACTGAAAAATTAGTCAAAACACACATTTTTGGCAAATAAAGTTAAAATGAAACCGATATTTGGACATATTTAATTCAGTTTAAATAAAAAGCAGATCAATTTTAAAAAATTGCTAAAAGTTGCAAGAGAAAGTTGCTAAATTATTAGTCGCAATGGAAAATGGCGGGTCAACTAAATGCAAATTTCATCATCTATTGCTCTGTGCAAATCTAGCAGACATTTGGATATTCTAAACATAAAAAGTACTCATACTAAATTCTGATAATAGCCCAAGTCTTCACCTCTCACTTCTAATCAGCTTCACCCATCCAAAAAAAAACAAAACAAAGCAAAACAAGAATGTGGTCGATTCCACAAACAAATCAATCATGCCCTGCCTTCGCCCACTAATTGAATTACACAAATGGGACTGTAGGTGGTGCAAAAAGTGTGTGTGCAAAAGATGGTCAGGTTTCTTTTGGTTGAGAGCTGTTACTGAGCCTAATCAAGCATGCTGAGAGCCGCCACGTGCACGCGGCCGCTAATAGACAGCTGCATGCTAGCGCTGGTCACGGTTCACGGCTCACCTCGACTCCACACCTGGCTGCCACGCTCCACGCCCCAGCAGAGCTGCCTCCTGACACGGCCTCCACTTAACAGACAGCCCAGCCTGTTTTCCCCCATGATCCGGGATCGGATGGATGACGGGAGATGACAAGACTTCATCTCCCGAGGCCATCACTAAAGCCCGAACCGGTCACAGGTCAACGGTTACCCCGTGTCCGTCAGTCACAAGCGCGCGCCAACTCCGGCTGTTCGTGACAAAAACACTTAATGGCCAGTTTAAAGGACACGGGTCGTGTTGACACCAAAGCGGTGGAGAATTCCCAAAAAGAGCTTTCTGCAATCCGTGACTAGTTGGATTTGCTGGCATAGCGTGATCAGCAACAGTCTTGGTCATCAGTAGGCCTTGAAAGATTTCCTCAAAAATCAGAACAGATGTCAGTCACCAGTGTGTTTGTTCATTAAACACTTATTTGATTATGCACCAACAAACTGTAGATTTCCACCCCCCTAAATTGGCCTGATTATCAGTCAGCTTACACACAGTACACTCGGAAGGCATTTGAATCCGCTAATGTATTCGTTATTGTTCAGCTTCAGATAATAGTTCATAGCTGGAGGGCTCATGTCAGCTAGCTGGTTGCGTCTTGGCACGGATATTCAGAAAATGACTTCCACTTGCCTTTTATCATAAAAGGTATTGTGTGGCGTTATGACTCTTTGAGCTCGACACTATTGGTTAAAGTAAGATAACAGCTTGTTTTGTCGTTAGCGCTGCTGCTAACGGAAGGCTACACCGGCAGCCTCAAAGAAGCCACGGGCAGGATGGATAATGGAAATTCAAAATGTAATTATACATAAAAGATAATAATTGAAAACATTCTCGGGCTGAGCGAAAGGGAGATTTGAGGGAAAAGTGAGAGGGATCAAAGACATTTTCCGACATAGTCGGGAATGGTTTTGTTGTTGTTGTTGTTGTTAAATGCCCCTCTTGCTTAGTTAGCTCGGGACTATTTGGGAGAAAAGCAAGTTTGCAGAAACCTTAATAAGGTTCATGTTAACTTTTCTTCTGTATCAATGAACAGTAAAGAGAAAGAGTGTAGGAACACTCTCATTCCCTTCCCAGATTATAGATTCTCAGTAAGCTTATCCGAACCCAAGCGGAAACAGTGATGGGGGAAAATACACAGCTGCAAATATGTAATGAAGTCAGTGGGGAATCGTCAAGCGGCTGAATAGCAAGCAGGAGCACCCAAAATAGTCCGGTTCAGGCAGGAAGGAGCCTGAGAAAATTTGCTTGCTTTGGAGCCGCTGGGAATTAATTTGTGTTTAATGAATTTGGACATGCTATGTTCCTTGCTAAGATTTCCTAATGACATTACTCAATCATTAACTAACTGTTCAAGAAAAGGGCATCACAAGAGATACAACCCCAGCAAAGGCGAGAAAGAAAGACGGGGAGAATTCAGAACTTCCCGAGAGCTTGGCACACCACTGTGGCATGGTTTATTTATCAGCCTCTGCTCCAATAACATTAAAATTCGTGCCTGTTTTCTGCAGTCGGAGACTCCAGAATTGACGGGAGAAGGAGGCCGAACGCCTGGTGGAGATTTCCACCAGATTTTCCGTCGGCGTCACGTAGCACAGGTTGCGCGCGAGCGGTTTCCTTTCGGCTGCGCACCTGAGGAGACTTTAGAATGCTCTCCAAGCCCACCTGCTGTCGCCCGGCCGCCCGCTGCGCCAATGTGCACATCAAACGATCCGTGTATGAGCGCGCACACACTTTAGAAACCACCTTCCATTTCTGTCTCTCCCTGCCACGCCTCTAAACTCCCTGATCCCATCATGCTGTTGATCCGCCGCGAGCAGGTGTGAGTCATCGACCCAGAAGCCAGAATCTCGTTGGCACTCAGAATGTTCCACAGGATGCAGACTGTGCGCTTAAACCGCAGCGTGAGTCCCTGCTGTTGATGTCCCGCCGCCGCATGTGGCGGCAGCCGAAGGTTGATGTCTTCGTTCAGCCAGAATGAAAGTCTCTCCAGGAGAGACACATGCATTGATGCTACCTGTCGAAATGCAGTGGTAGCATACTCAAAGACAGATAAAGAAGAGTTGGGGTGGGACGGCTTAGTGGGTAAAGCACCAGTGGTAATGGAAAGGTTGTTGGATCCAGAAGAAAGCTATCCGTTAGCATTCCTAGTCCTCTCATTCGTAGTTGCTCAGGTTGGAACTCTATAGTTGTAAATGCATCAGCAGCAGACTGGGAACCACAGGAAAGTATGTTTAATGCCCTCAAAAAATTAACCTATTGGTTAGAGAGTAACCCAGAAGTCACCCAAAGGTTGTGGTTCGAGTCTCTGTATCAGCAGAGATTGTAGAGGTGGGGGGAGTGAATGACCAGCGTTCTCTTCCACCCTCAATACCCACAACTGAGGTCCCTTGAGCAAGGCACCAAACTCCCAACTGCTCCCCAGGCGCGGCAGAAAAAATTGATGGGTTCTGAGTATGGGACACCATACTTGGCCACACATCATGTCACTTTTCCTCTCACTATCAAAACGCTGGCTGACATTCTTCTGCTACTCATTAAACCCTACCCTTTTTTCAAACCCTGTAACCTTAACCCTAGTCTCCCGAAACTTTGTCCACCTTGAATGGCCAAGACCTGCCGAAGAGGCCATTTTACTGACAGGTAAAGCATCCGATCACATTTCGTTTTGTGGCACGTCATGTTTAGGGGTGTGGAAATGTCACCACAATAACAGACCGGTGTCTAAAACTCTTGGACATATTTTAAAGATTCTATACCGCGGAATTTAAATATTTCACATACTTTTGAAAATCCAGAGTTTAATTGATACTGATAAGCGCTCATTGTTACTGTTGTAAAAACGACAGCTTTTTTATTCAATGAGGGAGTTTGACGTTAACATTCCACCTTGTTTCCAAGTGGAAGGTTAAAGAACACGACACAAACGTCTCCCGGAAATCCTGTATAATTTAACCAATCCGATGACGACTTTGAAACTCCTGAAGTGATTCCAAGTGTACCATATGCATCAGACGTTTAGCCAATGTTCTGTAAGCATGACGTCTGAGGCTGAGACTACCTTAACCTCTATAGCCCTTAACCTTAGTCCTTACCATCTGAGTAACCAAATGGTAAGGAGTAACCACCTTTAGTATGTCTTAAGGTTATTCTAGGTGAATTCATGGTGAAGTTGCACCTTGGCTTTTTCTGAATAAGAATTTGTATGCTAAGTGGAGCCTAACATAAAGTTTTAATAGATCCCAAACTTCTCAAACTGCATGTGTTTTGGCATACATGGCAATAACCTTGGTTGCAACCCAACCCTGGGGCATAATATGAACGAATATCTAGTGTTTATCATGTAGGGCCAATAGCCATTCCCAGTCCTGCAGTATACACTGACATGAGTATTACTACAGCTCTTGGGGGACCGAAAGAAATAATTCATGCCGTGGGATTTAAGTGTTGTGCTAAGCTTCAGCCCTGTGCAGCATATTTCAACATGAACTAATGGATGTTCGCCTCACAGCTCACTCTTGACCCTCACCAACTTCCCTCCCGTTGGGACCGACAGTGGTTTATCTCCTTCGACTCCACACCCTGATACTTCCCGGCACACTGATTGATGCGATCCAGCACTCCTGCGAACACCATAACATTGCTGCTAGTTCTTTTTCCGTTTGCGTTTGACAGGATGCGTTCAGACATATTTAGATCAGTCTAATTTTTCTTGCCTTGAGTGTGGAGCTTCTCAGATTCAACACACCGAGTTAGCGTTAAAAGGCGAAGTTGGCTTTCAAACAGGAAAGGCCTTTAAGCAATTCATGAGGATACGATGCTGCACCAAACATACAAAATAAAATGGTTTCTGACAGTCTTGTTACTTTCGAACCTCTAATAGTTTGCCGTCTTCTCCCTCTCTCTGTCTTTTTTTCTCTCTGTCTTTCATCCCTTTCTTTGGGGTGGATTTTTTTTTCCCTCTCCCAGGTGCTCTGCAGATAGAAAACACTGAGGAAACCGACCAGGGGAAGTACGAGTGTGTGGCGTCTAACGTGGAAGGCGTCCGATACTCTTCCCCTGCCAACCTGTATGTGCGAGGTAGGGAGCAACCTGGCTGTGGAGCCCATCGAAAACAACCAATTAGAGATGCACGACTGGTCACATGACCTGTTGTAGATAAACTAACAGAGTACACTAAAGCACATATTGCAGTAAAAAATATGCTTGTGTTCGATACCTAATGGGTAATTTTCAGTCTTCTCTTTGACGGGCGGAAACTTGGGTTGTACAGGTATGTTGTCTAATCAAGTTTTCAGGTTGAAGAGGATGATGGTAAGTCTTGATTTTGATTGGCCGATGCACTAAACCAATCAAAATGCTAATCTCCAAAAAGGTAAAAAGGTAAATTGTTGCAAGGTAAACAATATGCATGTTGCATTAATTCAAATTCTAACAAGTAATTGCTGAATCTGAATAATTAACGATCTGTCTTGGTTCAATGGTTATTATTATAATGGAACGTCTGAGACTGTTTTAAGGCATTACATTAGCACAGACGACTCATGCCGCTAACCTTAAGAGGAGTTGAATCTCTAGGTTGATGACTTTAATAAATCGAGGCAGATGCATTTTGCGCATGTATTATTTATTTAATACATATTAAAAAGACAGCGTATGGGATGGGTTTTACCCGCTGTGTACCAAATAACTTTGTTCCGGATAAATTATTCACCGGTCATTATAAAATGGGTCAGAGAGTTGTCTTTTCATTATTATCGTTGTTATTGTTCTCCCACTAGAAAGGATGCATCTCAACGAAAATTCTGTCATGTACTCATGTCGACTCAGACCTGTCTGAATTTTGTTCTTCGGTAGAATACAAATGAATAATATTTCAACATCAGAATTCATTTACTTTCATTGAATGGACAAAAAATGTCATCTTTTGTGTTCTACAGAAGAACAAATAAAGGTTTGGATCAACATGAGGTTGAGTAAATGATGACAGAATGATTATATACAATTATAAAATGCATAGCTGCGGCCATAAAAACAAACAATCTTTAATTGTGGTTATCATAAATGACTGTCTGTTGGTGTGTTCGCCTGTTTAGTAAAGAAAAGAGCCACAAGAGGCCTTACTTTTACAGTCACTTTACCACGGTAAGAGTACTTTAGGTATGTTATACCTTATAACGCCTCTTAACCATGGTATAGTCGGTGTAAAACTATGAACTTATGTGAGTTATTGCTAGTTTTTATTCATATAATTTTATAAGACCTTAAACAGTGTTAGATGTTCAGTAACATTTGATCTGATGTCTAGTGACATTTAGGTAATTGGCCGACTGGAGATTTCCGAAATCCATTCAAATTACTGCAGCGATAATTAATTCAACATAGGTATGCTAATTTCTCCCTGATTATGCGCGCACTGCATTAAGACAGTATCCCGTCTCCTTTTGTTTTGTTTTCAAAGCTTAATCATTGAGTACAATCAAATGTTTTCTGTTCTAGAGTTAAAAGTACTTGAAATTAGCAGCTACGATAGAGGAAACAACCCGCCCATTTATACGAGCAAAACCGCATTTACGTGTCGCATAATGGCACGGTGCTTTTAGAATCGGTCGCCTTGATTGTAGCTGCTAACTTTAATGCTAATTATGTGGCTTTTATTTGTACGGTCGGTTTGATTTGGTTTGTACTTTGGGTTGTTTCATTGATTTCTGTTTTTGTGTCTTTGTTTGGTTTCTGTAATTAAAGCCGCAGCAGCAGCTCTTCAGGTGGCTAAAGACCTTGTAATTTTGCATTGTATAACTTGCTTGAATTGACTCCAGTGGCCGAACGAACAACCACTGGGGTGAATCAAACTGTTTGGGTCAAAGCGGGTTAACGCAGCAGACATGTCGCGTGTCACGCAAGAAGTAATCAGGCGACATCAGTCAGAGAAATGTAGCAGCTAAAAGCCTTGAGGTGGCCTTTTTTACTCTCTCTGTGTTTCCCCTATTTTTCTCTTCTCCTCATGTCATTGTGTTCTGCATCAACCCCTTTACATCCCTCAGAGCTTCGAGAAGGTTGGTGTGTTTTTTCTTTTTTCACTTTTTTTAACCCACATTAAAAACGCAAAATCAACATGTATTAAAACCTTAACCTTGACTGATCTATTAGAAGGATCATTGGCAATTCGGAGTTTAAAATTAAGCTGCTAAATAACTTTTAAATTCTGGGAAATTTGATTTAATTGCATAAACTAGCCGTAACTAACCCGCTGATTCGGGTTCGTTTTCCTTTTTACGTTTTAAGTTTGCATTGTGGGGCCTTTTCTCGTTTGCATCCTTCAGTATTGCTTTTGCCCAAAGAAACTGCTTATGCTGTCATGAAAATCTTGCATTGAAAGCAAACCACGGCCTGATGCATGATGGGAGAATGTAACTGCGCTTGCATGCCTCGAGACGCGATTCCTTTGGCTGTCGTGCTTTGTTGCATTCCTGTGTTCTCGTGAGGTTTATTATTTTCTTTGTTTTTGTCCAGAACGACAGTTTGAGCCTTTGTTGGCGACTCATTTAGCCCGTTCCTTGTGTTGTGGTGTTCGTGTGATGTGCACCCTTAGTTTTGTTCATTTTCGACTCCCTTTCTGTTCTAGTTTCTGGTTTGTTAGATGTGGTTTGTGTTTCTGTGCACTGTCGTCTCTTGTAAGCTGTTTCTACAGACAGTTTTCCCGCCATCTTCTCAATTACAAAGGCGTTCTTGCACACAAAAGCTTGCGAATTCACTTCTGCTAATTAGTTTTTTGTGCCACATGGATCATTGGCAGATATAATGATCTCCGCACTTCATGCCCCCCCTCCCCCAAGAAAGCAGGCTTTATTTCACAGCCGCAACAAGCTAGTGATATTTCCTCGTGATGACTGACTGCCTCTTGCCCTTTCGCAGTCTGCAGGCTCAATCAAATCAGGATTTATCATCCACTCGAGTCCTCGTTGCCGGCGTACATCTGAAGCGCTTCTTACATCACCGCAACGTGCCGTATTAAACCCCCCAAATTGGACCAGAACAAAAAGCGGGTGCTTTGTTTTTGAGTCTCTTTATGTTAATCCTTCGCTAATGCAGCTCAGCGCAGTAATTGCACGCCTGTTTCAAATGCATATTGGGGTCCCGTCGGCCTATTGGCTTGTAGGTAATTTAGCTTTACATGTTGCACACAGAGCTGTAATATTTACCATTTTGATGCTAGTCCACACCTTTTGAGAGGTTTTCAGAAACTTTGTCTTGTTTTAGACAAAACAAGACAAACAGTTTTAAATCCGTTTTTAATTTCTTTTGTAATATTGTACCTACACTTGTGGTTGCGTGTTGCAGATAGAATTAAATATCATGCCTCCAAATGCGGTAAACATCCCTGTGATTATTTTTTTTTTACCTTTCTTTGGCAGTTGCAGTTCATTAGTTGTGTTTTTTGTAGCTGTAGAACTATAAATCAGGCGGAAAGATCGCATTTAGTTGGACAAGTTTGTCCAATCGTGCGGATGGCTAACTGTGGACTGATATCTCGTCGCTCTCCCCAGTGTAGTGGTGTTTCAGATGGCCGTTTGTCTGTCTGTCAGGGATAATGACATAGAACAAGAGCCTCTGCCTCACTTGGCTAATGCTAACGTGTTGCCGGCTATCTCGTGATGTCTGAGACTAAATGGCTCTCTGAATTATTCAGTTTTTACAGACACACTGTTGTTGGGAGGGGGGCTACGCCACATGAATTGAGGGTATAAATAATGAAGTGTGCTTTGCCGCTACTCTGTCTCTCAGGGTCTGGCATTTATTGACAGAGCTTTATTTTTCATATCCGGCTGTTCCCACTGTGATATCTGTGCCCCCTTTACCCTGATAGCTTGTTACTGCAGCCTAGCATGTAGATAGTGTAACAGAATGAGCATATTAGCTTTCCCTAGCTGCACGTTAATCAGAGCGGTTAGAAATAAAATACATTTTAAACATCAAAGAAATGTTGTAGCAATGCTAGTGGATAACATGCTGTAGCTATTTGGAAGCTAGAATGTGTTAGCCTTTAACCACTAGGAAAACGGATCAGAATTGCATTTTTTTCCCAAAATGCAGTTTTTGTTGTAATGCTGCAAAATTGCTAGCCATTCTTTTCGTTTTTTGACTAGATCTTCTTGTTAGGCGTCTACCTCAGGCACGGAAGTTAATTGCCTCCGTATGGCGAAATCCCCCTCTGAGCCTTGACTTATCTAGTTCTCTTCTATTTCGCGCTGATTTAATAACAGAAATTATGATTCTTCTTGTTCCAATGAAGTCGCTAATCTTTCATTGTTGCCGCCTGACAATGAAGCTCTTAACCATTCTGCCATTCAACTGCGCATAATGCCAAAATGTTAAGGATTCAAGATCCCAGAATGCTTTCAGGGCATTATTAATAGTAATTAGTCCCCGAGACGAGGAATGCGAGACTTCACAGATCCACTCCGAGATGCTGGAAGACTGATCTGTACCGAATGCCATGCTGAATGCTATGAGTATGTTCGGTGTATGCGCATGAAGATGCATGTGAACCCCACTGCCAGCACTTTGGGTCGTGTTGCATGTCCTTGCATGCTGTTTCGGTGTACAAATAGAAGTGCAAGCTAGATCACACCCTCTACTTGTATAAAAAAGAAGGCGAAAGAATGACGTAAAGGGGCAGGTTTTGGTGCCAAATCTAAAATCCAGTTCAGCCTCAGATTTTCACTGAACGCTGCTCATGCATTGACCAGACAATCAGGAGGTAGTGTTTGACAAATGCTCCATTTTCTGTTACTAGAACTGGTCCGAACCCCAACTGAGGCTGCTTTGCATCGCAGCGGCAGAGGTGTGTGTGTTAATATAGGGAACCCCTGCCGTCTGCATGCAAATGGCCTCGCTACCTTCAAGCAAAATGGATTATTGCGGGTTTTGGACATCAAACAGGGTGTAATCTCAGCTTCAAGGTGACATTAAAGGCTGCGCATTATTTTGGCTTCCCTTCCTACCTTCATTTTGGGGCTGGACAGACTGTCTCGCCAAAATGGCCGCGAATGTCCGCCTTCGATTCTTCCTAGTCAGGAAGCACAAGGAGTGAGGCACTCTTTGGCCTTTTGATTTTGTCTTTCTCTGTCCGTTGCAAGACCCCTTGAGTTGTCTTTCTCTCCACATTGGGCTTGAAATGGGATTTCGTCTCTGGACCTCAAAGAGATCGCTCTCGGCCTGCTGGGCTCCTGGTCGTAGTGAATGAGGAGCGTGTCCGTCCAATTGGACTGCTCTATATTTCTCTGAATATCACAGCAGAGAGCACCATCGCACATCAAACGTCAGGGTTTGAGCTATAGGACCATGTGTCAGGACCTAGATAAAGCCTAGAATGGCTTCACGCAATGGCATTTTAAAGGCCGATGCATCGATAGCGCCAGCCGTAAATGTCGACATGCATCTGAAAACATTAGATTCCCCTTTTTGCTGCAGTTTATGCTTTGTTGCCTGTGACTTTGAAGTTCCCAGACTCCTCACGGTCTTTTCAAATGGTTGTTCCAATTAGAAAATGGCCCGACTGAGTCTGACTTTTGATTATAAACGGGAACATTCAGATTGAGTGCAGACTGAGCGTGCAACAATAGGATAAATAATTCACAAGGTGAAAGGTTGCAGCCCTCATTCGCTCAACTACCTTAGCAACCGAATTTGACCCTAGGAAATCGAACTTCAGTTTCCAGCCTCTTCGTTTAAGAACGGCCAAATGTTGCATCACCCATTTTCAGGCCCACACGCAATATGTGCCAGCAGAACTCATGTAGCATTAATACATTGGCTTACTTAATATATTTTACCATATTTAAAGCCCTAAAAATCAGTGCAGGAAATGCATATGCATTAGCAAATTACGTCTGGGCCTTTCCATCATTAATCCACACTAGAAGAATCACACTCGTCTTGTCACTGTCACGTTGCACTGTGTTCTGTCATTGTTAAAACACACCTGCACTGCGATTATCTGTGTGTGCTGTGTCGAATTCACCAATTTCAACATTTCAATTGTGTGGATTCCCTAAAATGTTGCATTTGGGGAGGGTTGCATGCCTCAAATATGTGTTGACTGTAGCTGTAGGCCTGGTTGATAGTTTGGTGCCGTTCTGTTGACGTCATTCCTGCAATCACGGTCATGCATGCACATTGTGATACGTGGGCTGCCCTTTCACCTATGTTGAACATTTGTTCAATATGCATTTATATGGGGGTGGGGTGCGTTTCAGTATGTCATTGTTTATTTTAATGTTGTTTTTGTTTTCTAGAAGTATTTTTCCTTAATTAAAGGACTGATCCAGGTTCAGCACAAATGTAGCTCTGTTGCATTTGTGGCGTAATGTTGGTTAGTAATGAAAACAATTGCAGTTATGGAATTAAAAATGCACACTATTTTAAGTTTAGCCACATTTTTTTTTTAAAGTAATATTAAAAAATTTACTACTTTTTTAATGGAAATCATCATTATGCATCCAAATGCTATGGATAGAGCTTAACTTCACTTGAACCTGGAAATATCCTAAAAATAAATTACTATTTAAACTTATAAAAAGAAAAAAATCATTAATAAAATATATAAATGCATTAATACACTGTTAAATATATTATAAATACTATAAATTTATAAACTAATGAAATAAAGTTAACTTGATCTTGTGATTATGAAATGGACTGAGATATAATATGACTTTCATTCACTGGACACCAACCGAGGTCATCCATCACACTGGCTCTCTGAAACTGTGAATATATTCATGTTTAATTATTGCTGTAAGGCACAGACAGAATTTAGAATGTAACTATTGAGCCTGTTGCCTTGACTATAATGGTCTTTCTAAATTTAAAAGTGTTTAGTAATGTTTATTTTCAAAACGTTTTTAAAATTCTAAATGTTGCCGCCAACATTCAAACTAGATTTAAACTCGTTAAACTTTCAGTGGTGTTTAACTACAATTTTAAGACCTTATGCTCTTTGACTGCTGTGTCCGAGAAGATGGTGAGAGTTAATCATGTATTTCAAGCCCCATTGTGTGAGAAGTCAAACCAACGTGCTTTTACTCCAGTTGGCCCAGAGTTACAGTCTCCTCTCTGCCCCAGTCCCCACCTCTCACTCCCCGTGTTATTTTCCTTCTGTCTCTGTCCCACATGTGTGTCCACCATTTTGTCCTACAAGTCTGTCCGGCCCCCGTCTGCTGTCTTGCAGCCTAGGTCTTGTTCTGCCTTGTGCCCTGTCTCTACCTGTTGTTCCTGTCCTCGTTGTGTCTTTGTGGGGTTGTTTTGTTTTGGTTTCTTTTTTGTATTAGCCCCAGCACCCATTGCTGTCCCTCTGTCTTTCCTTTCTCCTCCTGCCAAATGTAAATGAGGCATGACCCCCTCACCACCCGCCATCTTAGGACACACCTAGCACCACCCTACTTCCTGTTTCATTGTGATTTGACATCCACCAACATCAATAAGGCAGTAGCCTTGACGATTCTTGGGGAAACCAAACTATAAAGTTTGGCGCAATTCGAAATTTTACATTGTAAGTCTGTTGCACTGTTCCAAAACCTTGCAAGATAACTACCCACAGTAGATGTATAAACATACACCTAACACCTAGTGTCTAGCTCTGGCTAAGTGTTAAAATTGCATACATCCTTCTGGTAAAAGGTCAATCCCAAAATCCATCCAAAGATGTTTCAGT